>NC_047520.1:20343335-20496800 GCF_902827115.2 Pseudochaenichthys georgianus | reverse complement strand
CCCCCCCTATCACCTCTGAGGATACTCTTCCTTCACCCCACAGCTCTCTCTACTCTCCGTTCACCCTTTCACCCTCGCCCACCCTCCTGGAGATCGCTGAACACACAAAGGAGATACAGAGGGTTGGCACCGATTCCTTCCTGGAGTTCAAAGACCAAACTAAGGCGATACGCAGGGTTGGCAGCATGTCCTTTACCCCCGCTCCTCAACGACGCCCACCAAAATCACTGCAGAGACACGCACCATCTCCCCCGTGCCTACGTCAACCACCTCCCCCCCTGGCAGCATGTCCTCTACCCCCGCACCATCTCCCCGTCTCCATCACCGTGCCTACGTCAACCACCTCCCCCCCCTGGCAGCATGTCCTCTACCCCCGCACCATCTCCCCCGTCTCCATCACCGTGCCTACGTCAACCACCTCGCCCCCTGGCAGCATGTCCTCTACCCCCGCACCATCTCCCCCGTCTCCATCACCGTGCCTACGTCAACCACCTCCCCTCCCTTCAAGAAAGCATCTGCAGTCTCCGAAGCCTGATAAGGATGTGTGTGTACAAAACGCAACAAACTCTTACTGATATGTGCTGGGTCCAGGCTCAAGGGCGTATGGCACTCTCAACTCTTTCCAGGACATTCCGGGGCCCTGCCTGCCAGTAGCATTGCCGATATCTGTGTTGATAGGTAATAGATTAAGAGCGGTGAATCAGCTTAGAAACAGGAAGTGCTCAAACGTTCGTGTGAGTTTATCACAAATTTAGCAGTAATTCCATGTCAGCCACAGCTTGTCACAAAACATCTTACTGATAGTGCATCTAACAAACTTAAACTAGCTTTATTAAATGTCAGGTTTCTGGCAGGAAAAACATTTTTAATCAATGATTTTATCACTGAGCACAATCTTGATTTTATGTTTTTAACGGAAACTTGGATTGAACAAAATAACAGTGCCGCTGTTCTTATCATTCCTGTGTGTTCTTTGAGAGCTCTATTTCTGTTCACAAAAATGTTCAAAAAGAGGTAACCACAAAGCTATATTTAACTGAAAATACTAGGGAAATGTTTACTCTTTCTTCCACACTTGCCCCTGCTAACACCTCAGTAAATGAGCTAGTAGATCATTTTAATTCAAAAATTAAAAGTGTTATAGATGCCATTGCTCCAACTAAGGTAAAGGAAGTGACTGGGAAGAAAGGCCATGACCGTGAGAGCAGAAAAAATAGAGTGTCGAAAAGCTGAACGTAGGTGGCGAAAAACAAATCTCCAGGTTCACTTTGACAGTTATAAAGAGAGACTTGGCCTTTATAATTTGGAATTGAAAAACGCACGACAGTCTTTCTTCTCTGACATCATTACCAACAACAAAAACAATGCACGTGCCTTGTTTGCTACCGTCGACAGACTAACTAACCCCCCAGTGTCAGTAGCCTCTGAATTTCTATCCACCAGGGCATGCAATGATTTTGCCTCCTTTTTCACTGACAAAATTCAGAAAATCAGACAAGCAGTCAGTGCCTCTGCATCAGGTACAGCAAAGGTGTTGTCCCTATGTCCACCTAATATCAATTCAAACACCATGACACAATTCCATCAGATTAATGATAAAAATCTAGAAGACATTATTCAACTTCTGAAATCCTCCTCCTGCTGCCTTGATATTATTCCAACAGGATTTTTCAAAGATGTTTTTCATTGCATGGCCTCAGATCTCCTTCATATAGTAAACAAATCTCTTCACTCAGGTATTTTTCCACAGGCACTGAAAACTGTAGTCATTAAACCGCTCTTAAAAAAGAATAATCTAGATGCTTCAGTAATGAACAATTACAGGCCCATATCAAACCTGCCATTTCTAGGTAAAATCATTGAAAAAGTTGTTTTTCAACAGTTGAGTAATTTCTTGCATTTAAATAGTTGATTCGATGTGTTCCAGTCAGGCTTTCGTCCAAACCACAGCACTGAGACTGCTCTTGTAAAGGTCTTCAATGACATCCACTTAAACACAGACAGTGGCAGAACTTCAGTGTTAGTATTATTAGATCTCAGTGCTGCGTTTGACACTGTTGACCACAACATATTTCTCGACCGACTAGAAAACTGGGTGGGACTTTCGAAAACAGTTCTAAATTGGTTTGAATCCTACTTAAAGGACAGAAACAACTTTGTTTCTATAGGTACATACACATCTGAGTTGACAAATATGACATGTGGGGTACCTCAAGGCTCCATCTTGGGGCCTCTTCTCTTTAACGTCTACATGCTACCACTGGCTCAGATAATGAAAAACAACAAAATAAGTTACCATAGCTATGCAGTAGGGGTGTAACGGTTCACAAACATTTCGGTTCGGTACGTACCTCGATTTTTAGGTCACGGTTCGGTTCGGTACGTTTTCGGTACAGCAGAAAAAATTATCACAAAACATAACATATTTTTTTTAAATTATTATTAAACTGTGAATAATGTATTCACTCAAATAAATACAAAATATAATAAAATAAACATTAAGGTGCAGCATTTCGATGAACTGAAATAATCTGTATTTGAACTTTACTGTACTAGTACTCACAAAACATAAACTATTAGTTTGGGGTTTTTAATTATTATTAAACTATGAATATTCACTCAAATAAATATAAAATATAATAACATAAACATTAAGGTGCAGCTTTTCGATTAACTGAAATAATCTGTATTTGAACTGTACTGTACTAGCACCTAAGCAGCCAGTTAGACATAATGACTTGCTTGTCATTGTATTTTCATGTTGTTTGAAAGAAAGATGAACTTGTCCACATTGCTTGCCGAAAGGGCAGATCTGCTGGCACTAGCAATGTCTCCTGCTGTGGAGAACACCCTCTCGCTAGGGACAGAGGTAGTAGCAGATACAGCCAGGTAGCGCTTTGCTAACATGGCAACATAAGGATATTTGCCGTTTGTAATAGCTTTGGCTCGGTCTGAAGTTTTTGCGAGTGGTGGAGGCTTAAATGCTAGCGGGAGTTGGGTTTGCACTTCAGTCTTTTGGTACCGGTGATATTCACGTTCAGGTGATGCCTTTTCAAATGAGTGTGCAAGTTTGATGTATTGCCAGCCGCGTAACCAATTTTAGTTGAACAATGCCGACAAACAGCGTTGGTTCGGTCCACCTGTCTTTGTCCGTCATCCTTGTACGTAACTGTGAAACCAAAATGTTCCCAAACCGGACACTTCAATGATGCTGGAGGATTTTCGAGCTCAACTTTATCTGCGTTCGCCATTTCGACAGTTCCTCAAATGACTGACAACATTTGAATGCATCCCTCTGACCAGCTCGTCCAATGAAATGACTTGCTCGCTCTATGACGCGTTGATCACAATGGGAGCAAATTACTCTGAATGCTGCGACGCAGCACCTGAGATTACTTCCAAGAAGTTGTTCACGTTCTAATTTTTTTACGTTTAACGTTATATGCGTTCGGTACACTTCGGTACACACGTGTACCGAACCGAAGGGCCCGTACCGAATAATTTCGGTACGGGTACGTGTACCGTTACACCCCTACTATGCAGATGACACACACATTTACGTAACAATTTCACCAGGAGACTATGCTCCAATTCAAACACTGAGTAAGTGCATTGAACAAATCAATGACTGGATGTGTCAGAACTTTCTCCAATTAAACAAAGATAAAACTGAGGTAATGGTTTTTGGAGCCAAGGCAGAACGTATAAAAGTTAGCGCTGAGCTTCAGTCTGCAATGTTCAAAACAACAGATAAAGCCAGAAATCTAGGTGTAGTCATGGACTCTGACCTGAGTTTCAACAGTCACATTAAAACAGTTACTAAATCAGCCTACTTTCACCTAAAGAACATATCTAGGATTAAAAGACTAATGTCACAGCAGGATTTGGAAAGACTTGTCCATGCCTTTATCTTCAGTAGACTCGACTACTGCAATGGTGTCTTCACAGGTCTCACTAAAAAATCTATTAGAAAGCTGCAGCTGATTCAGAACGCCGCTGCTCGAGTCCTTACTAACACTAAGAAAGTGGATCACATCACTCCTGTTCTGAAATCCTTACACTGGCTTCCTGTGTGTCAAAGAATATATTTCAAAATACTGCTGCTGGTTTATAAAGCTTTGAATGGTTTAGGCCCAAAATACATTTCTGACCTCCTGCTAAATTATGAACCATCCAGATCTCTCAGGTCTTCAGGGACTGGTCAGCTTGCTGTCCCCAGAGTCAGAACTAAACATGGTAGAGCAGCGTTCAGTTATTATGCTCCAAATATCTGGAACAAACTCCCTGAAAACTGCGGGTCCGCTGCAACTCTGACTACTTTTAAATCCAGACTGAAGACTTTTCTTTTTGTCGCTGCTTTTAATTGAACTATTCACATCTTAAACGGCACTGTAACTTTTATCCATGTATTTTTTCTTTTAATGTTTATTTTATTATCTTTTCTTTTTAATGACTCATTTTAAATGCCATTTTCTTAATGTCTTTTTTTTTTGTAAAGCACTCTGAATTGCCTTGTGTTGAAAGGTGCTATATAAATAAACTTGCCTTGCCTTGCCCTTGCCTATTGTGTCACTTACGCCATATTTGACTTACCTGAAGTGGCAGCTAAAGTGAAAGAGAATACCCCTATGGGAAATAATAAAATATTCAGTTAAACAGCAAGCATTCATTTCTCTTTACATCTGCTACAGCCCGTTACCTCATAATACCAACGAGAGTGACAGGCTGTATAATTCAGCTAGTTATAGGCCTGTGTGGAAGGCAGCAGTGTTGTGTTGGTGAGGATGTAAGCTGTGACTCCCCTCTGGCCTTTCACTGGGCTCTAATCCTCTCTACGCCTCTGTGTGGCTGGCTCAGAGAGGACGAGGTCAGGGGAGACCAGGCTAATGCAATCATATGATTTAACAAGAGGACAAAAGCAGCGTGTGCATGTGTGTGCAATTGGAGGTCCGTTGGTGGCAATCTCAAGCTGCAAGCCAGAGAAAATGAATAAAACATGGTATGAATGCACTTCTTTTCAGATGATGAAATTAAAACTGCATCTCTCTCTATTCATGCATTCAGTTTTGACACGGGGTAGCGAGCACCTATTTCAATCTAGACTCAAATATCACTGTGGTCAATTAATCTGTTGTGTTTTGTGTCTACGTACCGACAGGGATCCCTTTGCATTTTAAAACCACGTAAAAACGAAATGGGGTTTCGATGGGTTCAATCATTTCATCAGCTGTAATTCAAAGCCAAGAATAACAGCACTTAATAAAAGCAATGAGCATTCAAAGTCAACACTCTGTTAGTTAAATGCGGAGGTAATTTGGGTTCATCATTTTTTCCGTCCGTCATCTTTTCTCTGTCATCCACAGATCCGAGATTGAATAGAAAGCAAAGGAGGCTCCAGTCCCCGTTATTAATTATCTTTGATACTAGTCCTATCTGGACCATTAATAATAAAACAGCACCGTAATTATGGCTCGATATGTTCAAGTCACCTTCCCCCTCTTCACTTTACCTCTCTATTTCTACCCTTACTTTCACCCTTTTGCTTTATTCATTTCTCTTTGTGTCTGCTTTTCATCCAATCTGTTCATTAACTTTATCTGGCATACTCCAGAAGACATCAGTGTGAATGAAACTGGGTGTGATTTTGAAATGACAAAGTGTAATCTCTTCTTTGGTTCTTAGTGTTATTTTTGACATCATAGAAACAGAAAATTGGGAGAGAAATGTAGTCTTCTATGTCTCGATTAGGGGTTGAATGAGCCACACCCTTTAACTAACATATACAGTAAGAAATTACTAGTTTTAGCCATCATAGTTTGGCATCTAATTTGAAACCAAAATGAATCCAAAATAACCAAATTACGCTCATTCATATTATGCTAGAGTTGGACCCATTTGACAACTTTTTGTGTAAGTTGTTTTTAAGGCTTACATATATTATTATAACAATTTATTATGTAGTACATATTTTTTTAATGTTGTGCCTCTTTAACCTCTTTTAACTCCTCACCTAATTTTTGAGCATGGACGCTCTTGTACCATTGTGTCATTCCAAACATCCTACAGCCTGAAACTATCTGATGTCCGCTTTAAATATCTAGGTTGCAAACTCATCATCATAACATGCCTATCAATACCTACAAAAGTGCTGTGCTAAAAATAAATATTTCAAACTAGCATTTACATTCACAGAGCATTTGGAAGTTGTCAGTTCAGTTTTTCCCAGCCAGACAATACCCCCAGATGAAGCACGTTGGAGCAGCATGTCGCAGCTTGCTTCACAGCCTGCCTCGCCAGGCACCAGCCCCCAAGCCTCTTTGATTCAAAAAGCCAGTTAATGATTTACACGGAAAACACAACATCACCTACAAACAGTTTCTCCAGGCGCCTTTGTCTGTGGTGGAGACAGCATTAGAAGAAGAGGCCCTCATGAGCGGATGTTGTCCGTGTTTAGAACATGAAGCAGCAGGGCTCTTTGCAGCGGCCTGAAGTGAGCATATGTCTCTAAAGAGCGTTAGTTAATTTATCAACATTTTCCTCTAGGGTTCTCTCACCGTACTTTTCCTTTTCCAGTCTGTGTCTGTCCTTTCTAACCTCAATTTCTAGCATTCTTTTGATTTATTTATGAATTTATTTTTTTGTTTGTACCGGTGTGGCTGCCATAATGATTACAGGTGTTCTTTCTACGGGAACACAGGGCATTTAGGAACAACAGGAAGGGGCTGTTTTTACCAATGACTGTATACATGTAAATTGTCATTGTGCGTATTTTAGCATTCAATCAAGCAAACCTGGCAAAAATACCAGCAGGCTTTGAAGGAGAGATTTGATTTGAGGGGTGACATTTTAAAGGTCATCCTCAACTTACTCTGACAGGACAGCTTTTCATTGGTGGACATGTGCAGCCATCTTTTTCCGTGAAGTACAAGAGAAACGAGACGGTCCGGATTCATTATCTATTATGTGTAGCTCAGTAGAGAAGGAACGGCAAAGGTGACTTTGAGAGGGCTAGGTTATATTGTTGGGCTATCCTTTTTTAGGGTAATTGAGAACTTGATTTTTGGGTTTCCTCAGATTTGGTTGGATATTGAGGTTTGTTAGAACATTTTGTACGCCGTCATCACTTTCTATGATAATATGACATACAGACAAATCAAACAAAAAGCGAGCGGTGGAGTGGAGTCACAGCAGTAACCACCATCTTTCCCCCATCTAAACTAACTGTTGCCTTACGTACGTTGAGCGTTATCATCATCCAATTTAGATTTTTTTCTCTGTGGATACGGTTGCCTTGAAAGAAGGCTTTAATTTAAGCAATAACACTTGTATAGTTCACCCTTCCAACCACTTTTCACAACTACAGTAATGTGGGGCTGGAGTGGAAGCATCATAAGCAAGGTAATCTAGACATCCCTCTTCCAAACAACATTTCCCAGCTCCTCCTGGGTATCCTGAGGCGTTCCCACGCCAGATGAGTTATATAATCTCTCTAGCGTCTCCTGGGTCTTCTACCAGTTGAACGAGTCTGTTACTCCAAAGAGAGGTGTCAGATGGTAAACAGCTACATTTAAAATGTATAGCTTTTAGAGTATTGGCGGCATACTGAACATATGGATAAGTAATGGAAGTGGATGATGATAAAATGTTAGTCTGTGGATGCTTGGATACATTCTGACATTCCGTTTCTTTTTCCATTAATCTCCATGCCCTCAGGAAACCACATTGACTGCTCTCGATCCAAGTTTATGTTGCCTGTTCCGGCTGGTAATTACGTGGTTACATACAAATAGATTACATAGGTTGTATGATTAACTAGTATATAATACTATGCATTACTTTTCATTGGTAGGGACAAAATCTACAAAAGAGCAAACTATAACTTTTCAGAACAACCCTATAAAGCCACAGGCACTAATTGATACACAAAAGACAACAAATGTTGTGCAGCATTTATTTTTTATTTCCAATTGCCCAAGCAAAGTGTCCCTTGTTGTCTCTTTGAGTGTGTGAAACATCAAGAACACTTTGCATATTTGTTGTCTTCATTTGATTGTATAGTTAGAGACTATAGATACAGAAGCATGGGGAGAAAGAACCAGAGACTTTGCATTTCAATAAGATGGATTCTAACCACTAGACCACCATGTTTTTGATCACAAGAAGCAGACCTAGTGATGCATTTTAAATGTTTAAGCATTATATGATTTGAATAACTGTATAGTACTCAACAATAGGTTGTTTTGTGTTTTAGTAAAATATCAGTAATATTTTGTCTTTGCAGGATTTTTGCATGTAAAACTCTTATTCAGGCCCATTTCAAATCAACTTCCTGAAATACAAAATGTAAACTAAAGTCATTATCCAATGCCTATGAGGTAGACTAAGTGTGGTATACAAAGAGTTTGTCATTGTCGTTACGTTTTTTAGATTTCTCCTCAGTTGGTTTTAAAAAGCTCTAATTGGATTGTTAAAAGAACTAACAGTAAAAGTGAAGTGCATTGCAAATCATTACATAAAACACAATCACATTACAGCTAAGACATTCCCTTATTCTGCTGTGTGTGAACCTCACCAGCTACCCTGTCTCGTATAAAAACCAAAGCATTCCCATGTCATCAAACTGTAATTATTCCACAAATACGCATAAATACTGGATCCATATCCGCGATGAGCCTCGTCAATGTCTCACTGCGGAGAGTAGTTATTAGTTGATTGGTGGGCTGTCAGCTCTACTTTCTGTCAGGGAAGGCTCTGATTGGCTGGCATAGTGACAAAGGGCGACAGAGGGTTGACGGGTGGGAGAGAGGGAGGGAAGACATTTGCACTGGGGGGGCTGTGGGAAAGGTTTCCAAAAATAGCTCGCGGCTTTGACAGGACAATGACAAGGCTGTGTTTGTGTGCGGGTGTGTGTCAATGTGTGTTCGCATCCTGTACAATCTTAATAACAGCAGCACAACTAACCCAGCCCTATCATTAGAAATCTCCAGAGACACGAGGGCTCACCAAATATAATAACATGGGCAACAGAAACATTGTGCGTGTGTGTGTGTGTGTGTGTATTCCAAAAAGGATTTCAAACAAAGGAGAAACACACACATCTTTCTGCTTCTTTCCCTAAGGATAGACTCTTGTCACGTGCACACACACACCTCACCCACCCACACACACACACACACACACACACACACACACACACACACACACACACACACACACACACACACACACACACACACACACACACACACACACACACACACACACACACACACACACACACACACACACACACACACACACACACACACACCACACACACACACACACACACACACACACACACACACACACACACACACACACACACACACACACACACACACACACACACACACACACACACACACACACACATACATAAATAGTATCCACACAGTCTCCCTACAAACCTTTGAATCTTGGCAGGGCGGAGCTGGTCGATGTTTAAAAAAACTCCCGTCTGGGTGTGAGCTGGTGCAGAGAGAATCGACAAATCAGTGATTGATTTCCTCACCCGCTCTGTGAGAGACAGGGAGGGAGGCAGGTAAATGATGACGAGATGAGAAGAGAGAAAACAGAGGCGGGGGAGGGCAGGTGAATGTGAGGAATCGGAAATCAGAGCGAGAATAATGAGAGAGCAGCAGGCCAAGGGGGATATTAGTAGAAAATGAGATGGTCCGATAGACATTTTTAACCCAGGTTGTTAAAGCGTGACAGTTTTGCTAAAGGATATATAAATATAGATTGTAGATACATGCTAATGCAGTTATTTGTTATTATATGTTTATGAAATAGGTCAAATCAGTGTTAGTTTTTATACAGCGATTTGTCATGTCTTGTTTTCCTGGCTGCAGAGAAATACAATGATGCGTTTTGTGGTACAGACTAACTAACAGAAAGCCGATTAACCCTTTGATGATCACATTCCTATGTAAAGATCATAAGCTGATCAACAGAAATGTAATGGTAACAGGCTCAAATGTGGCTCAAAACTACAGATATGGATACAACATCTTTCAACTTTGGGCAACAATTGGGGGCACAATAACTGGCACCAAGAGTTCTGAGTTGATGCCTGCTGTGCTATGGCTAAAGCTAACATAAGCTAAGGGCATATGACATAAACACAAAAACAATGAAGCATTGACACCACATTGTAATGAAATCCTTTATCAAAGATTTGGTATTGGTCTTTTTTAATCATAAAGTCATTAAACTGCCAGCATTTTTTTCAATTGGTGGTTAACATAACAATACATCTAATGTTGCCACTATTGCTTTCTCAATAATGATTCATTTTGACTTGAAACACTGATTGGAGTTGACCTGTTTTTCTACTTGAACTCCATTCTCCATTCTACTTGATACATAATTAATTACACATCTGTTTTCAAGCGGAGCCTGAGTGGGCAGGGGGACTACTTTTATCTCTAGTTTGGTGCAGGCAAGACAAAACAGCACTTTGTGCTGTTAAAAAATGAATACACACAACACAAGCAGGGATCAAACAGGGACTGACCAGTAAAAAGGACTTAAGTGCAACAAATCAGATGATGTGATGAAGTGCAGGTGAGCAACGGGTCATGTGACTGCAGGGCTAATAGGGAACAGGTGAAACTAGTAAGGCCTGGGCAGCCAATAAAAACAGGCGGTAAAAACACAAAAGCAGGAAGTGAAAAGCAGACATCTCACAAGGTGAGCATAATTTAAAAATAAAACAGATCACAAAAAGACATACTTGTTATGACTTGCAAACTGAGCTCTCCTTTAAAATCTTGCCCACAAATAGTAAGGCAGAGAGCTAATAAAACATATGCAGCAAAAACATATGTGTGAACAAGAATTAGCCTGCTTTTCAAGCAACAAACTTGCCGGAATCTGGAGCTTTTCCCAGAATGCCCTCCAATGATTAAAATCCAATGATTGGTCGCAGGTTGGCGTAAAACCATTATGTTTGCTCTCAACTTTAATTGACTAATTGCTTCGATAATTCATTTTGCTTCGCACACTGGAGTGAATTATGGTTGTTTGCAATTTGTTCCCATCCTCCTTGAGTTGTGTGCTACTGAGGCAAAAACGAATATTTATCATAAATCATAGCCATTTAATAAATCACCTCGTGGCTGTCCCGTTTTGTTGCACTGCTGATGCTTTCTTTGTTGGAAAAATACCAAAATGTGCTTATGCGTCTACTGAGCCACACCCTTTTTTACAGTCAGTTACCCTCAGCGTTTGTTTTTAGAAGGGTGAAATGGAGGATGAGTCCTGTGGGAGCGGGAAACAAAAGCTTTGTACTCTCTCTCAACCGCTCTAAATCATTCATGGCAGCATTGTTGCCGGGACGGTAGATCGGGTTAAATCCCGACAGGTCGACGTTGCCCTCAGCTAACACCAAAACCTGCCCATCTTTCCCTAATTCACTGTGACTGCTGGCTTCAGTCAAGTGTGACATGAAATAGCTCGGCTTGACATCAGTGATGAGAGAAGAGAGAAAGAGGAAGATAGAAGGAGAGGGGGCGAGAAAGAGAGACAAAGAGGCGGGGGAGATAACAGGAAGACTCAAATGTGAAAGTGGAACAATCGTCTTAATGAATGTGGTTCCTGAAGTCTAAAACTATGTGATGTGACTGCATTTACTGTATATACAGTAGCAAATGCTCAATTACGATTAAACGGATTATTGTGCATTCCATAATGGTTTTAATATTCTACTGGTTATATGTTTTGCAACCTGTTAAAACAACTCTTAACTCAGTTGTTATATTAAAATAAGAGTTTTTTTTCCAAGAGCACTTTAACCCTAACCCCACTAACCCTAACCCATTACATTATCTTTTAAAACATTTAAAATACATCTTATCGTCTTTTATGTATTGTAATAAAGTGTTTTAATTGCCTAGTTGTTGAAAGCTGCTTTTAAAATAAGCTTGTCTTGCCATTACCTTACTGAAGTAGGTAACGGCAATTATCCTCAAAGCCAATTGAACGGCGACGGTTTGGTCTTGGACACAGGTGTGTTGTGTTATGTGGCTAGTGTAGCCTTGAATTCATCAGATGTTCACATATGCAGTATAACTCCTGAAATACCTTCAAAGATGTCTTGATTTAAGATTGACTACCAGTGCATGACATGTCCCAAAAATCCTCACCAATCAGAGAACCAATACACGTGTATTTGTATGCATGTATACAGTTTCAGTTTGTTAAATAACTAATGCAGTCTATTTCAGTGTGTGTTTATTTTCGATGGAGTCTTTTTCATATATTCATATATCTATTACAAGGCTGTTCCCTCCATGAAAAGAGCATTGTTGTTTGGCACTGCCAATTGCACCGTCAGCACATTTTATGCTCTTTTTTTTCTTCTTTTTGTGGCCGGATTCCTTTGTCGTGCTTGGATGGGATCAGAGATAATGAGTTGTTGTTAAAAATTAAGAACATCCAAGTGATTAACAATTTGACTAGTGGAGCTGTTTGTCATGAATGCATCTGTCTCCAACAAGCCGTGTGTGGGCTGTGACTTTAGTACACCTTTTTAACTGAAATGGGTCCCAGTTTCCTGCTGAGGCTAGTTTGTTTCGCAGTTGGTTCAACTTGCTTTTCCACGGACCAGAGCCCCAGAGGAGCCACGTCATGACGTCACCGTTTATGTCAAAATGGCGGTCCGCGTCAGAGCTGTTCTCATGTTACTCTTTTACTTGCTAAACCAGATTTAATTGGAAGAGCAACTTCTCAAATGTTGTACTCTTTTCCAGAGCGACATGGCTGACTGTATGCCACTATGGCTCAGCAGCATTTGCCAAGTGGTGGAGCGGTAGCCCAGACCATAGATATATATAAACACTAGATGACTCACCCGCGCTGCTGGCCAATGGAGACCGACGTTGTAACATGGCGGCCATCTTGCCACAGGCAGCTCGCTCATTCATAACATTATGTCTTTGGTGCACTATTGAAATAACCGTAGATTGCTCAATTTTCAACCAATTTTCAAACGGTTTGGTTCGTTATAAACATCAAAGATGTAATTATGATACTACATACTTATAATTATAATCATTAACTTTTTTTTTCAACATGTCTTGTTGTCTCCTGTCTCATAGCCATGATAATAACGTTTATAATAAACCAAACCGTTTGTAAATCAGTCAAGATTTCAGCGAGTTAAGAGTATTTTTGTGCAGATCACTCACCTTACAACGGCTGTAGCAGCAGTAGTTGTTGACAAGATTCCCCCTTGAGCCATCTAGCCTTTATATATATCTATGGCCCAGACCACCCATGTGGCTGCCAATGGGAAATCATAATTCAATGTCTGAAAATGGCGTCCCCTAATGCATATTTCCCCATGAATGTGTATTTTATACCAACATTTTTGGCAACACAGAAAGAAATGGCTGTATAATGTGAAGTTTATCTAGTATTACATGGATGACGTTGGCCTGACCATCATGCTAATCATGAGCTACTGTTGCTAAATGTAATAAAGCATATGAATACACGTCCTTAAGATGATTTATAACAGTATCTCTGCCTCCTAGATATGTTTGTTTATATACGTGGTTCTCATTACATTTTATTCTTCAGTACATTTTCTCTTAATCTATCTGGGTGTTTGTTACAATTGTAACACCTCTTCAAGACCCACAGCTGCCTTGGCAAGGCGGTCGATGTAAGGAACTCACTTCGTCTGTAGCACCTTATATTTCACTGCCACAGAATTGAAGGTTACAGACTATTGTTCGACCACAAAAGTTTGTATTGGTTTGTGTACTTCATTTTGTATGTGTGTGTGTTTCCATGGTTGCCCTGATATGTTTGTTAGTCTGGATAACCTTCAACTGCTGCCCAGCCAATTGGAACAGACCCGACGTGCTGGCTGCCTCATTTTTGGCATGTTCTTTTTTTTGTGTTGCTTTTACTTTTTTTTCTGTTCCAAGTGTGTGTGTGTGTTTGTGCATGTGTGTAGCGGGGACTGTAAAAGACAGTGAGGCTGCTTTCGTGAGGAAGGTTTGGTGTTAACAGGCATGGTACAGACACACAATACAGAAACACACCCTTTGCCTTTTATGTGCACACACTTACACACACTGGCTGTGTTCAAGGTCACGCAACAGCCCTGAGGAGGGAGGTAAAGAAGTGATTATTGTAGCGGAAGCAGGAGATGAGTGTGTGTGTTTATTTATTGTTATGCTAATGCGGGGAGGAAGTGTAGTGAGCTATTCTCAGGCTCTGTCTGGCCGTCGCCTCCGCGGCTTGGTTAGAGATGACCTTTTCAGACATGCATGGATGCATATGAGATATTCACCCCTGTACTGGATGAGACACCTGCACCTCATCATGCATGCACAGGTTCACATATCATAAATAAGTGCCTGGTTTACTCGTATTTTCTTACATGACCAATGCCAATCAATTAGAATTCATCTGCTTGGGGACTGATGTATACCTGACTGATTTTGGAACATGTATTCCGTTGCGCATACAAATGCCAATTTATTTTCACTTCAACATTGTTAATTGATGACATTTGCATTCAACCCCAAGACCCCGGTGACCCGTGTTGTGCTAATAGTAACAAGGATCAATAATCTTTCAGTGACTCCTCAGCCCGAGCACACACACGCAACCCTGAGTAACTATCCTTTATTAAAATATATATATATATCATTCAAAATAAACCAACATTTCTACATCCATGCATCCCTCGTCCATGCATCGTCCCCTCACACTTCACTACCATTATTTGGGTAACTTGGAGCTGAACTCAGCTTCAAATAAACCCTATTGAATTCCACCACTCTGTCTAACAATTAGATCCGCAGATTTAGTTAGTCCAATTTTGCCTTAATTAGCCAATTCGCACTAACATTCAATACACCTGTAATTTCAGGAGTGAACCATGTGTTGCAAATTACACACTCCACACCAGCTCGTATTCTTTTACCCACAGAGTATAGGTATACCGCGATGCAAACCGCACAGAAACACAAGCAACTCTGACTGCAGTGAAGAAACTATTTGCATTTTGTGGGTGTGTGTGGGTTTTGTTGAAGAGGTTGATTTGGTAGTTCTGTGAGTGTTTGTTTATATGGCTAATTACGCGTGCGCCCTCAGTCTATTTGATTAATGGCATTCGTGCGTGTGTGTGTGTGTGTGTGTGTGTGTGAGAGAGAGAGAGAGCTCACACTTAGAAACAGATGTCAATATAGTGTCTAATGTGTGTGTGCCTGGTCTCTGGAAGTGTCAGATTAGCGGATTGGGGGGGAGAAGACCTCCACTAGCAGACACACAGAAACTGAAGGGGGGGGGGGGGGGGGGTCTTGGAGGTTCCCAAGAGTGCACTGTTCTCTTCCGGAATACCCCTCCTCCCCATTCCTCTTTGAACCTCTCTTGTCATCCACTTTTTCTGTCTCTTGCTGAAGCCCAGGGTTTACCAAAGGCACTATTCCGGGGTCTTCTTTTGAGATTTGTTTATCTCAAAAGCTTCTAATCTTCAACGTTGCTGTTTCTCAATATATCATCATATTTCCGTCTTCCTCCTCCTCATCGCCTGCTGTGCGTTGCTACTCCTTCTCCTCCCCTCCCTTTCCTTTCTCTCACTTTCTAACCCTCCACTCGCTCTTCCTCACACATAAAAAAGCACAAAGCGTGAACGGCATAATGGCTGCAGACCAAAAGGACAAGGAGGGAAAGAACACTCGAGGTTTGGATGAGCTTCAGTCATTGCGACGCCGGACCGTTGGACAGACCATAATAAACCATTTTCCTCCGGCCAATTATTAGTAATTGCAAGCAGGCCCAGGCTAATCAGAATCAACCATTTCATCTCAGATGCAGTTTTGTACTCTCACACATAACATAGTGTTACAGTGAGTAAGCAGAGCAGAGAGGCCATATACTGTAGCTGCCCTGCAGATAGAAATCCCCCAGATTCTGGGAATATCATGTAGAATGAGAAATACTCCGAATAATCCTGTGCTTAGGGATAATGGTAAGCCATATTACGATATAACCAGCACAAGGGTATATATTTGGAAGGTAGCAAAAAGGTTCCTGACCCTACCAATATCTAGTTACTCAGAGAATCAATCATTTTGATCAAAATATTATAAGGTAGCCACTGCAGACCGTCCATTTATAGTAAATGTATACAAAAACTGTTATTATATTATGACATATTGTGACTTTATTCTTGCTGAATTATAACTTAATTTTTGATAACTCACTTGGTTGCTCCTGTAGCTTAGCCTTTAGGCTTGGGTCATATTTGCATGTACTTGATGTGCACTTAGCTGGCGAAAGGATTTCTGAGGCACTCTCACATTGCTACAATAAGAAAACAAGTCTGATGTGTCTGCTCTGAGCTTGCTACACTGTGGTTGGAAAGCCACACATGAATGGAGAAGAGCTGAGAGAAAATTGTAAAGTAAGGCGTCATAGGTAACAATCCATTGGGTCCATTGGTGGGCTTTACTTGCTAATAATCTGTTCAGCCACTATGGAGTTACAAAGGCAACAAACAGATAACATGTGACCTTGGAAAAACAGTATTGAGGACATAAAACTGTTTGAAAGATCTCCTTAAGGTGGCATAGTAAGAGGAAGCAAGGGAACATAGGACCCTGGGAACATAGATACACTCCCGGAGAACTAAGCAGCTGCAGCAGCACTCAATAGGCAGAGTGCATCACCCCAACTTGGAGCAGGACCAGGGCATGTCGGAGGAGATAACCAGCAGGCCGGTGTCTGGCCGGTGTCTGGCCGGTGTCTGGCCGGTGTCTGGCCGGTGTCGAGACACAGGGTTACGAACCAGATGCTCTCAGGGTATTCCTCTGTGTAATTCTGTTGAATCAGAAAATCTCCTTATCGAGTTTGTTGCTTTTAGTGATGCAGATTGACAGATTTGAGAGGCCGTATTAAAAATCAATTCCTCCATTAAACTTATTTGTTGGTGAATTTGGCTACTGCCACTCATGTCGAGTCTTGTTAGTCTCTCTCTGACTTTCACAGTCACTTGTTCTTTGTTCTTCAGGCTGCTCCTCATTTTACTGGCTTCATGCACCACAGTTTCTGCTTTTGTCATTTCAATTTCACCTTCGTCTGCTGTACCTTATCGGCATGAAAGTAAAGAACATTCTTTTACCAAGGCATCACATTAAAAGCTTGATGTGGAACCGCTAAGACATTTATTTGTCCGGGTCTGGACATGGCTGCGTTTTCGAAAACATGTATCAGCTTTTGTGTAGAAACATAAAAAAAGGATTTCATAAATCCATTCAGCTATAACCACTTATTTGTGTCACACGTTCCCTCTTTCTGTATTCTACTTTCTTTCTTCTCATTTACATCAACTTCTTCTTCATCACAAATGGCCATATGCAGTCTTTGCTATAGTGGTGCAGTGACTTTATTCTCCTGACATGAATCATCCTTGAATTGTTGTCAGGTACATGGTTTTAGGGGCCAACATGATATTTGCAATGAATATGTAATCTGCACTGTCCTTGATTTGATCTCACACACAAAAGGTGTATACTGTATAGATAAACAGTTTGTCACAGAAAGTTGTCCACCTTCTGTTGGTAAATTACTTCAGGGAATGACAATTAGGTATTATTCATAGCCTTGTGGTGATTGCAAGTGCTGTCTAAAAAATCACTACCCAGAACTCTGCAACAAAATCTGAGTAAAATAATCTGTTTTTGCTGTCAGAGATGTGGTGATTCAACATTATGTTTTTATGTATGCAGCTTGAGGTGCTTATCAGACTGGAATGCTTGGTATCAGTTGATGAATGAATGTCAATACAGTAGTTATTGTACCTTGGGGTATCCTGACATTTATTCCATGCAAAAGTGCATATAAATGCTCAGCCATACCAAATATTGGACTTATGCTGGGTGATCTTTTTTGTTCTGAATTCAGTCTTTGTTTTTCCAATGGAAATTGTTGCTTTGATGTACCCTATTACCAGACATATGACAGTGATAACATGCTGACAGAAGCTGTACTGTATCAACGCCTACAGATATTCTTGTATTCTAACGTTGTATCCCTCCTTCTAACTACGTGAGAACAAAGAGCAGTCTCAGAAAGTGAAGAAAAAGTCTATGTGCGCAAATTCGTAGCAGATATGCTCATAACAAAGGTAATTACATGCAATGAAGAGCAGTAAAATAATCAGGATTCACTTAGCTGTATGTAGCATATCTGTGTTGCTTCTAAACAAAGGGCGGCCCTGCTATGAATAATGAAAGGCCAGTATAGCTTGGCATCTCCCCTGCAGACTGCCAAGCCACGACATCCACCGCCATGTTTATGGATGAGATGTCGCCCGTCTTACCACAGCGACAGGTCGCAACCGAACCTCCGGAAAATAAAATAAAAAGCCTCCACCATCTGCACCGCTGACATTTCTCACACCAGTGAAAGAGTGCAAGCATCTGGTGTTCACCTCTCAGCTCAGTTGCAGGATTTGAAGTTGTCGTAATGTCAGTGTGAGCCACACGACACGTAGGATGCAGTTGGACTGTCTTGTTAGTGCGTGTGTTTATGTATACTGAAATTCAGTTTATCTTTTCAGCAGTATTGATACAGTATGTATAACCTCAGCTCTGGCTTATAGGGAATATTGACCTGATTTCTCTGATGCACGATGTGACAAATCCCATATTCCATCTCTTGGTACTCATTGGATGTACATTTGAAAATTAGCCCTACACATCACAACAAAAGTCATAAACTTTACAGCCCTCTTATCCTATATAAAAATAACTTTAAAAAAACAGTTTACTAGACCAGAAAGCATGCATATTTAGTGATGAGTTTATGAACATACCGTTGCCTACATACCTGTCCCTTTTCCTTTCCCTGCCCTTCATGTCTTGTAGTAGTAAGTACTACCAAATGTCCTATTTAATAATAAGGTGTCCTGATTATATATCTGATGAACATGAGAGGGTAGGACTTCAGCTTTCAGTTTGCAAACCACAACTTTATTTAATGAAGTTCTCTGCTCATTGGTTTGGCCGGGTGAACGGAGATTTAGCAGTAGTTCAGTTAGTGTGTAATGTGTGTGTAAACATTTTAAAGCACTTTTTGTGGTCAGTAGACTAGAAAAGCCCATTTAAGATGAGTTAATTTTCTAAAGTTGTAACTTTCTATCGATAAATGATGTTCAAGCGCTTGTTTACATTCAGCTGCAAAATCAACAGAACCATGTCTCAAACTTCTTGGTTTTCAACACACCTCATAAGATGTGCTTAGTGATGCAGCACCTTACTTCACCGACTTGGCCCAGGGAACAAAGGTTGAGATGTTTGAAAGCCCTTTCAGTCACTGCTGAGGGCTCTGTTTTTTCATTCGGGGTTTGATGGACAGCGGGGCTTGGCCGTGTGTCACAGTACATTTGCGTCTCTCAATGGGCACCGTCGCCAGGATGTTTCTACTTGTTTGGACTTTACACTTGCTGTGACCTCATTCTATAGCTGGGTGTCCTTGGCCTAAAAAAGGACAACACAAAGAGATGGAACAGCCAGTATGAGGAGAGAAAACCAAGGAAAACCCTAACACTTTGAGCGTATTGCGAGTGTTTACAGTAGTCGATGAGTTTCTGGCTTTATTAGTGTGTGTTCTTGTATAGGTGCACAGGTATGTTTGCTTCCTGCTGCAATGCATTTGCTAAAGCCTGCACCCACAACACACTCCATTCCTCTTCCTCCTTGGAGGCTAAGTGAAGTGTGACAGGGCATTAAAGTAGGAACAGAGCTCTGGGTCTCTCTGTGAGGCAGATGGAGACAAAGAGGGCTTGGGGTTGAATGGAGTGTGTATGTCTGTGTGTGCAGGGTTAGATTAATAGCAAGAAGGATTTGATGGTTGTCAGTGGCAAGGGTGTGGGTCTGTGTGGCCCAACATAACCTCTTTCAAGACACGGCTGGATGCAAGGGGATTGGAAGAGATTCCAGACACCAAGGGACTGCTAAAAATAAAACTCTTATCTCTACGGAAAGCAGTTGTCTTATAATGTACTGATTGTAAAATCCTTAAAGGCCAAATTGTGATTTTTGGAATTATACATAACTTAGGCTTGATTTGATTCTGAGTACAGCTGGACAGGACTAGTCAGCACCCTTGGGGAATACAACCACTTTAATAGTATTGGTTCTTTGAAAAACATTATTGTGTTTTTCTTTTTTTATAAAGTCCAAAATCACTTCTTTTTTTAAATATAGGGTTTCTTATACTGTACGGACTGTGGAAAGATTCTTGGTTAAAAACAAAGCAAGCAGAGGACAGAAATAGAATGCAAAAATGGACTTCAGATATTTATTTTTGCTGCCTCAACTGCATTTTGGGCTGATAAAGAAAAACACATTTGTTTACTGATTAAACTAAACAATAGTGCACACTATCAGCAAATACATGTAAAACTTCCAAACTCTTAAAGAATCTTAAGAAAACACAGCAAATGTGCTCCCATTAAGGGGACAGCCACCACCCATCTTACACCAAATGTCCTTTTATTGGTTTTGTTAACTGTCAGTTGATGAATGATATTGTCCTTTCCCAAAATGTGTAAAGATCTCCAGTCCATTCCTCTATCAAAAAGCATGTTGAAGTTACTCCCAGTTCAATTCAGAAATGAAAATACCTGCAGTTTGATTGAACACAAGCTGAGAACCACATGTATGTGAAATAAAAATGCAATCGCTGACGGGCACAAAGAACACATTTATTATTATCATGGTACAACCTCACTAACCCAAATTAATAAAGGCGCTGTAGGTGCCACAGATTGAGATGATCTCATGGGGGAGATGGGCTCAATGTTAAGGCATTGTTTCTAGGTTCACCCGACTAGCAATGAATAATCTTGGGCATAAAACACTCAACTCAATTAGCCATGTAAATTCTCTGTTTGGTTGCACATAGTTTGTTAAATTAAGTCAAAATTGGTTTGGCCTTATGCTTTGAAACCTTTTGTAATAGATTGGAAATAAGTTGAATTGGTGTATTTGGGGTTGAAATGGATACCATCTAGAAATTGCATGAAAAGAAAGAAAGAAATGCCAAATGTATATCATAGACTCATAGAGACTCCCAGTCAACCTCTATGTCAACCAATTTAAGTCTCTCTTGTTTTCAGTGTAGATGTCATCTTCCTTTACAAATGGGTTTCTTAATTTGATTAATTCAGACATGGATTAACGTCAATGATTCTTTGTTTATCTTGTGAGCAACTAAACACAAAATCACATGAAAAATCTAAACAACAGTATAAAACATAGAAGGGGAACATTTCTAACTAGAGAATGCAATTCCTGAAGAAATTGCTAGTGGGAATGCTTTATGCTGAAGAGCTGACGCTAAACTGCTATGCTGCTAAATGTAATGTGTAAGAAGAAAGTGAAGAATTTAGATTGAAATGATAAATGAACACTGGGGGCTTGAATGTGTGATGAGAGAAGAAAAGAAAGTAAAAAGGCTTGGAAAAGCAGCAGAATATTTGAACAGCAAACTTCTGAACTAAGTTGATGACAAATGATCTGTCGCCATGGCAATGGCATTTGATGACACCCCATAATACGCTTAGATGCGTTGATGGCTGCATCGTTACCAAACCTGTGAAGTCTTGGGCTATTTGGAGTATTTTCACTGAAGTTATGAGAAAACCGTGTTTCAAGGCGAGCATTTTGTTGCCATGGTAACGGCATTTGAAGAAATGTCGAAACTGTCCCATAGATGTCTTCAAGGCTGGACTGTTGGCACACATGTGAAGTTTGAGCACATTTTGAACATTTTCATAGGAGTTATAGCGACATCATGTTTTATGGCGAGGGATGTGTTTCCATGGAAACGGCATATGGTGAGATCTCAGATTTGGCATGGAGCTCTTGAGGCATGGACCGGTGATATACAAGTGAATATTGGGGAACGATTGGACAGTGTCCATTGGACTTATAGCGACATCATGTTTTATGGCGAGGGATGCGTTTCCATGGAAACAGCATATGGTGAGATCTCAGATTTGGCGTAGAGCTCTTGAGGCATGGACCGGAGATATACAAGTGAAGATTGGGGGACGATTGGACCGTGTCCATTGGACTTATAGCGACATCATGTTTTATGGCGAGGGATGCGTTTTTCATGGAAACAGCATATGGTGAGATCTCAAATTTGGCGTAGAGCTCTTGAGGCATGGACCGGTGATATACAAGTGAAGATTGGGGGACGATTGGACCGTGTCGATTGGACTTACAGCCACATTGTGTTTCATGGCGAGTGATCTGTCGCCATGGCAACGGCATTTGATGACACCCTATACTACACTTAGATGCGTTGATGGTTGCATCGTTACCAAACCTGTGAAGTTCTGGGCTGTTTGGAGTATTTTCACTGAAGTTATGAGGAAACCGTGTTTCAAGGCGAGCATTGTGTTGCCATGACAACAACATTTGAAGAAATCTCAAAACTGTCCCGTAGATGTCTTCACGGCTGGACTGTTAGCACACTGCTATCTAAGTCTGCTGCTCTGAGCATGTCAGTTGAAGCGATGACATCATCGTGTTCCATTGCACAGGTGTTTCTATTTGAGCTAACGAGCTCTGTAGAGTTCACAGGTTTCCATTGTTCTGAATGAGAGATACACCTCTTACCTCTGTAAACAGCATTCCCACTAAATTAGAAGCAATTTGGGTTAAGCGCTTCTTATCCACAACTGGTAATCGATGTGATAAATTAAACTGTAGCTTCATATCGAATGATCAGTGAAAACCTAGCCTGTCGGGCTGTGTGATGGAATACAGTTTTAATAAAAAAAACAATTCAATCCAGCCAAGTGTTTATGCTGATAAGCTATTTTTATTCAGTTTTGTCATTTCCATAATATTTCCCTCTGGCTTTGATGGTGATATTGTAATGACCTTTTTCATTTCCAGGGGAGTACACACCGTTCGTTGAAATAACATTTACGGTACCTAATGACAAGGTGGACAAAATGTTGCGTGCAGTCTCCTTGAGAATCAGCAAACTTGGCAATGCTATACTACATTTTAACTGTACATGGTCCCTTTATGAATCGTCCCCCCCAAAACAAACATTACATTTGATTGATTTTCAGCGCATTTACTCATGAATGTTTATTCAAATACGTAAGATAATTTGTGCTTAAATCCCAGTTGTTGGTGACAGGGAAATTACATAAATTGATGCATACATGTCCTAGCAATTTGATGCAATTGTAATTAGACCAGCTCACCAAATACATTTGCCAAAGTTAGACCCAAAGCGAAAACAAAGAAAAAGCAACAGGAATGTCAGGAGAAGGGGGGCGGGGGGGGGCAGAAGGAGAGGGATGGGGATTATGATAATGCCAGGCGACAGCTGTTCAGCAGTGGTAAGCAGCTGTATCCACCAAAAGAGATGAAGCTGAACCAGGACAGGAGCCCCATGCCATAATTAGAGTAATGGTAGCCAGGAAAGACACACAAAGAAAACAGGACTGCATCCAAATGGGTATTAAAAGTATACCGGTGATACATTAATATAGCACAGAACAATGCAAAAATCAGACCATATCTATGATTGAGGGACTGCCTCCATATGGTTCTCAACATGACAACAGCTGGGCTGGCAAACAGCTAATGTTGCTAAGTGCTCAGTGCAAACAACGACAACAGCCTGAGGGGGTCCAGAAGTTTGCCGTTACGTGTCTAAGGTTGAAACGGCGTTATCAGCGGTAACCTCAGTATGACAGCTGCGACACACACACACACACACACACACACACACACACACACACACACACACACACACACACACACACACACACACACACACACACACACACACACACACACACACACACACACACACACACACACACACACACACACACACACACACACACACACACACACACACACACACACACACACACACACACACACACACACACACACACACACACACACAGGGACACGCATGCCGGCCCAGCTACCAAACCCAGAAGCTCGGATAACAACACACACAAAGAGGGAGAATGACCTCATTCTCTGCTTGTGTTGACTACTCAACTATATATTTACTTAGCAAACAGATGTTAGCGACATTAATGCTATGAATGCCGTACACAGTATAACCTTTAAGGCGGAGGAACCCTGCTAATTTCACCTACAAAATATTAACGAAGCAAGGAGATGATCGTTTCTGTTACTTTTGGCGACATCTGTTGACAATTCTGCCAGACTCAGACCTGTGCAAGCAGAACAAAATAAATCTTCTCACTGATGGTTTGATTTATGAGTCTCTGGCAACGCACCACTAGGAATCAGGAAACATTTTGTTTGCTCTGTATGAACGCAATGGAACCTCTTTCTGCCTAAAAGGATGGAGGAGAGGCGTATCTTGCCTCTTATCCATCTACTCAGTCCATCTTTCTGCTTGTGATGCCAACTTTCAGATGGGACACTGCCAGTTTCCGTTAGACAGAAGAGACATCAGTGTTTCATGATGCAACAGCCAGAAGGAAAGAGATAGAAACATCACAAATCATCGCATCTACTGCAGATGCTTCTGAATCTCTTTAGCTCTTCGGGAGCGTATAGTGATAATGTAATTCTTAAAGACAGTTTACCCACGGTTTGTAATTATCATGTCATTTTGGTGAGAAAAAGATTAAAATGCAAATTAGAAAGATGATAGAAGACGTATATGTTTTGTTTGAAGAGCTATACCTATAAGAGCTATGTGTGGGTAAAAGATCAGATATATGATTCACTGGTCTCTTTTTATGCTTATAAAAATGCCTACATTTCAATTTTAGGTCTTAATCCACCTTAGTCTAACACGTCTGGGCTCCAGTTTCTATGTTTGCCTCAGAGAATGAATGTACTCATCTCGTTAAGCTCTTGCACATCTTCAGGTTCCCCCTTGAAGGCCAGCACTGATTACTCAGAGCCAGGTTAGGTTGAGTTCGCGGCCCTGTCAGACCTCACCGCCTCGTTCCCAGTAAGCTGCTCTGATCAATGGACAGATTCGAGGGCTAGAAGCCTCGACTAATCCTTGGGCTTCATCGATTACCCTCCGTGTTACAGCTTCACACCCCCAATCATCCTGTTTTATTTCTAATGCCTTACTCTTTTGTTTCCTTCCTCTATCAATCTTCCTTTTTTCCCTGTCATCCTCTAGTTGTAATTATTCTTTCTCTGCCTTTGTTTCAAGCGATGTCTTCCACCCAAACTACTCATTTGTAACTCTTTTTTCCTTCCAGCTCTTTTCTTTGTGTCTTTGTCTCTCACCATCTTCCTTTTATCTCCCCGTCTCCCACTATATCACATATCTCTCTTGATTGCTTCTGCCCTACACTCTCTCTCTCTCAGTCCCAAAGGCCTAGGGGCTCCCAGCAGTGGATTATCACACATTTTAGGAACTCAGCTCTCTTAGTCCTGTTGGCCCAATTAGTTGTCGGATTGGGCATTGTCAATCTACCGCAATCTCCAGAGGGAAAATCATCCTCCCGATTCCATGCCCAAGAATACACGTTTTCAATATATGTCATTAACACCATTTAACCACAGTTATGATTAAATAGGTGTTGATGATGCTGTTTTTGGATTGCAGTGGAATCACAGTATTGTGTTACCAAAGATAGTCTTTTGTTGTGGATACACCCCATCATTTGAGATAATCGGGGAAGGATGCACGCGCATCTGTGTGGACATTGCCAGTCCTGTCTGTTTCTTTCTCTTCCTTTGAACACAGGCCGCCAATTTGATCAAAGCCCAATTACAACAATTGCTCAGAAATTCATGGGAGAACAGAGGAAGCTGGAGAAGAGGAGAAACAACCACAGGGACTTAAAGAAGTGTGGAGATCAAAAAGAGAAGACTGGAACAACATAAGACCTGTTCAACATGAAAGAGGGAAAGATAATGACAAAATATGGGCTGAATAGGTAGAAGTCGGTTGGGAAGGTGTAAATGATTTTGAAATGATAGACACTTTCAGATCAAACATGAACCAAACAAGCACACATTGCAGCAGGAAAATAAGGTATATTGAAACATCTGCTATCCAGAAAATGATACAAGTTTCGACAACATTTTTTTGGATTTCTCTTTGTCAACCTGGTACTTAGTGCTCTTACATTATGTTTTTTGATGGAATCTGGCAAGAAGAAAAAATGTATTCAGGCAAAACGTTTTAGCTTTTCTCAAACAATATTGATAAAACCAAAAACACATCCCTGAGTCTGACTAAGAAAACACACAAAAAGTAGTAATTTCAAGTCAACTTGCTGAGGGAAATAGGAGTCTAAAACAGGGTAGGCTATTCAAGTTGTTGTTACTGATAAGCATGTTCCAAGGTTCTAGTTTAGGTAATCATTCTGTCACCCAGCTTCTAGCACCCCTTCATAAGGAAACAACTTTCTGGTTTAAACAGGGATTCAGTATGACGCTGTTGATTGCTTAAGCAATAATTAGTTATCAGAATGATTTTTATAGCGAAAAGCAATCATATCCTTCCCTTTTCATTACAACTGTTGTAGGCCAGTTATTGCAAATGTCACGCCAACTGTGATGAAGTTTGCGCCCAACTTACAAGTTCGAGAAAATCCTAGATATTGATGAGATGAGTATATGGGAATAACAATGCTTAAACAATTTCCTTTAAAGGTCCCATGTCATGGCCATTACCACTGATCATAATTCCATTGTTGAGGTCTACTAGAATAGATTTATATTGTGCAATTTTCCAAACTCACATTGGTTTCTCAAACAGCATCTCTGTAAACTACGTGTATTCACTGAATTTCACTCTCTGCCTTTAACGGCTCGTTGTAGCTCCAATAGCTCCAGCCCCCACCCTCCCTGTGAGCACAGTGTGCTCTGATTGGTCGGGACGTTGTGAATCGCGCTGAGCTCCGTGGAGGTGTGGTTTCCTTGTTTAGCGATACACATCGAAACACAGCCAAACTCATCCTGAGCACACACAAAGTCACAGCCGAAGTAAAAACAATAAGTGTGGCTTGATATTGAGTAAGAAAAAGGTTGATAAACGCTGTGAGAATGGGTCTGCAGATAGAATTTCACCGCGATCCCAACTGCCTGTTATCAGCCTGCAGCCAGGGAGGAGAAATCAGCAGAGCTGCCTGCACTGAGTGTGTGTGTGAGGAAGTCCGTGGATTGGTCGGACGTAACGTAACGGCTCCACGGATTGGTCCATTTGGTTCCTGGTAACGCATGACCGTATCATGTCATAGCTCTGGCGTGGCTACTGGCCATTCCTACGTCACAATACCCAGGAAGTAAACAATGGACAATGACGTATCTTCAACGAGGCGTTTTGGGGAGGTATTTTCTGTGTTAGAGTTTTACTCGCAACAGGGTGTACTTTGAGGGTTTTGACTTTGCACACTGTTTACATGCATAAAAACCTTCATAACACGGGGACGGGTAATAACCGGAAAAGCATGACATGGGACCTCTAACCCTACCACAGATCATCTGGTATGTGGATGTGTTCTTATTCCACCTGAGTAGATGGACACTTGGGAGTGAGGTCAGCACAAGTCTTCAGTGTGGACAGAACAAAAGGCAAACAGAAGCAAAGGTCCATGTAATTGCCCTCCTCTCTGCTCTGCCTGAGCAGTTTAATGAATGGTGGCAATCTCAAGCTACTGTTAAAATGGTAACGAGTGTGCGGGTCACTGGCTAGCCCCTTTGATAAAGAGCATGGTCAGTGTCCAGAACAAGAATGACTTTAACCAGATGTGACTACTCAGTGGTGGATGGTGTCCTGAACCATTAGCGCGGCCATTGAACAGGAAGGATGGGGAACTATTTGGATGAATGAAGCACTTTATTTTACACCAGCGGGTGTATATGTGTGCCTGAGCAAGCAAGAACAGGGAGGTACAGGCACCAAAACGTTCTTTGGATAACCAATTGGGCTATGAGAGTTTGAATAAGAACATATTGTATTGCATAATCATCACTTCTGCATTGAGTTACTTTACCCAAATAACAAAATAATCCATTGTCATCCTCTCATGAAAAAAGTGTTGATTCAGATTTTTAAGATTTGCGTTTCTCCCTCTGTTTGCAATGAGGAAGATGACTGGAAGTTTATTTTAGTGTACACTCATCATTTAAAAATAACAAAATAAAACAAATCAAGCAAGGTGTAAGTGTAGAAATATACATAACTAATAAGAGACGACATGTGTCTGGTAGGGACATTTCGTATCCTTTTCTCTCTGAAATCAGATTTTCTGTTGAATTCTCTATACACTCATTACATAGGTGAAGAGATACAGTAGAGATGCTCCATGCACTGCAATGTGTGGATCTCCATCTTTTATCGTGTCCGTTTTCTTCATGTGTTTTCACAGAGACACATGGCGTCAAAGTGTCATTCACCAGATTTAGCCTGCATGGAATTTAACTTTTGCGGCCCAAGAATATAAATTTCTTTTTTGGAAAATAGACAAAAATGAGTTCCTCCCTTTTCTTACAGACTGTGATGAATACTTTATGTGTGTGGTCTGTTTCTGGAGAATGCGAAAGGCCCGGAGGGATGAGGAGGGGGCCGTCACACACTTCGATGAAATCCTTGTATTTTGCTGTTTTCGCTTTAAAAATGAATGAGTGCATTCTTTCTCGAGAGCATTGGTGTCTGTCTGTCTATTTCCCCCCAGCCCCTTCTTTCTTTAACACTTTCTCCCCCTGTGTCTTCAGTAGCTGATTGATAGCACTCCATTGACTCGCAGTTGATGGGAATGTCTCAGGGACAAACAGGGGTTGTCAAGCTGAAGTTCATGAGGAACTCGGCTTAGAGCGTGACTCTCAATGGGGTCTCTTGTAACTCTTGTATGAAGTCATCCGTGGATCCTGACCACCCTGTTGACTTTTCCTCAATAAAGGCCATCAGGCCAATTGTTCTCTAGCTTACTAACAAGAAACCCACAGGGGCTATTTGGTTGTGGTTTTATAAAGAAGCTACAATACAATTCTTCTTCCTCGACACAAGTTTGCTTAGGAGGGCTAGAAGTTCATCACAAACGTCTTTGCAATTTCTTATGGAATAAATACATTTAGCAGTTTTCTTTCATTGGTCATGGAAATAATATTAGCTCCAAGACTTTTTTAACTTTAGCTTGACATATTTGTTGATACTTGTTGACATTCTGTGCTTTATTTGTACAGAATTACAGCTGACTGGCAAAAAAATGTGTTTTTCTTACTGCTCTGCTTGGATCTTCAGCCTTTGCCAATTTTGCCTTTTAGTCCAATGTGCTGTAGGTGGAAGTTGCCAAGTTGTAGTCTTAACACACTGCTCTGTACACGAGGCATTAGAGGAATCTGGCTTCTGTGCTGTTCAGCAGTTTTGTCAATGTGATGCTGCCAAATAAACGCTCTCTCTGCCTCCTGCCAGTGGTGATTTATGGCTGAATACTGACTTGCCCTGTCCACTTTATCCCAAGAAAAAAATGTTTTTCCAATTGAGCAGAACTTGGGCCTTGAAGGGAGACTCACTTATGGGGATAGAGAGGCAGAATATGTTATTGGCATCGGCATTTGGATGAATGATGCACATCTCAATCTCATGCGGCTGACGCACTGATATACTTTAGAGCAGTGGTTCTCAACTGGTCAGGCCTCGGGACCCACTTTTTCCTTTGTCAATAAATCGTGACCCACAATTTTTAACCACTCACATCTATTCAACAAAAAATCGTGCTGTAATATATACGCTTTTTTAGCATACAATATTAATACAAGTGAAGTACAGTGCATATATCCCTTATATCCCAGAACTAAAGTATGCTTTTAAAAAAGGTTTAATGAGATGATAGAATCAAAGCTGAACTGTATAACATAAACAGGCACACATGCTGAAAACCCAACCCCAGTAGGGGGTCTGGGGGGGGGGGGGGTCTCCCCCAAGAGATTTTTAGAAATACTAACATATAAACTACACATTCTGTCTGAGAAGAAAATAAATACATATATTACTACCCGACATATTAATACTATTTGATGCCATTGTTTGTTTGTCAATTTGTTCTGACAACTGAACTTGCTGCTCCACACAGAGAGAAGAGCAAAGAGGAGATAGTCTGTGTGAATTACTTTAAATTGTGGGTAAGGGTAGATAGCTCCCATTGTTCTGTGACCTGTCAAACATCAAACCGGGGGTCATATTTCATTATGTGTTCATTTTTATCTGAAGTTGTTCCCATGGATGTATAAAGAATAGTTCTACCGCAAAGTTATTCTCCGTGACGACTTCCGGCAACAATCTTGATTCTGATTGGCCAGAAGACTCCATGATGATCACCCAAAACAGTTTATGGTCTCCAGTACTTCCAGTCCAACGCCTACTGCTTGCACCAACCCAGTCTCACGGCATTTCGTGTTCACCAACACGATTTTTAATCTATTGATTCGTGTTCACCATCACGATTTGCCCCTTTTTTTCGTGTTGCACAGCACGATTTTAAAAGCAATGTATTTCTACTGGTAACGTGTTTCGTGCCTGCAGGCTGCAGCACGTCTTTTTCTCCGGTCGGGTCGTGGAAGACCGGAAGCTGTGTGGTTCATAAAAACATGTTCTTACTCAATATCAAGCCACAATTATTGATTTTATTTTAAATCGTATAATTTCGGACTTTTGTTGCCGTCTGTGAGGAAAATAAATGGGGCTCAGAGCCTCAGGATACTGAAATCTGTATTTTTAAATATTTCTTTCCTTCTAATTTGTTATTCTTTTCAAAATAACACACTGTTATTTACTCACCAATAACACACAATTATCCTTGCTTTTATTTATTGGTTTAATTCCATAATCTCTGGCTTTTTTGGTGTCCGTCAGGAACTGAATTTCAAAATAAAAATAACCGGAAACAGACGTAGGCCTATAAGGGACATTTCGAACATCATTGCGATTGTCAACATTTCTGAGTTTAGGATGGCCGAAGACACTACACTATCCATAATCCCCAGCTATCGTTTAGGACTACAGTTCCCGTAAGGTTACGCAGAGCGTCAAACAGCTGTGTGAAATGGAACGAAACCACGCCAGATTATCCAAAACTGGAATCGAACACCCCCCCAGAACTACACATGCTGGCTATTGTGTTTCGCAAAATGTTCTATGGGACGTCTCTACTGAACGTTTTCGTTTTTTCCACAATTAGAAGTTGCCAGTATTAAACACATTGGTGTTATCAAATGTAAAACATATAATTAATAAATGGGTGAAAATCACTTGTGTCCATAATGCGCAGCATTAATATATACCCACATGACAGCTCATTGCTACTTTGTAATTCTACTCCACTACAATTCAGAGGTTAACCTGGTATTTTTACTCCACTGCATTTATTTGAGTTACTTTGCAGATTCTGATTAATTATGTGAAATATAAACAACCCTTAAATCAGACTTTAGTTACACCTGAGTAAAATTCAGGGAAGGTGATTGTCAAGTGCCAACAATCAGGAGAGATATTTGATAGTTGGTGCTTGAGAAGACTAAACATGTATCTGCAATTGACATGAATGGAAACAAGTAATAAAGTATATTCATTACTCGTTATTCTCTACTAATAGTTAATTAAAGACTGTATATTATGGCTATTTTGCACATCCCTTTCAAGATTTTCAAAGGTTTATTGACATATCACACACAACTACGGTGTAGTTATGCAATGAATGAAAAACTTGGGTCACAGGTTCCTCAACAGTGCATTACAAGACATCTATCAATATGTGTGTACCTCCACCATTAAACTGTCATATTCTGCACATTTCTTATTCTATCTACATACATAAGAGTATAATTAATGTGTATAATATCAGTTAAAATAAGTGCTTCAACATAGTTAACATTACAGGAAAGCAATATATTAGACGTTAATTACTTTGTCAGGCTTAATATTTAATGTTTAAATAAAGGTTAATCCGTTTTTCTGTTTTGCACCTCCTCCTATTAATATCTTTGTACATCCTGCACTAAACTGTTTTATTGTGTATGTGTATGGACTTATCGGTACTGCAATTTCTGAAGTGCTGGAGTGGCGTTCTGGTGCTCTCCGTCAGAACTGCACCCCTGTCAGTCGAGACATATACCACGTGATGACACGTTAGGCTCGTGTTGTGTTCAAGGACCCTGACCTTGGCCAGGAAAAACAGGTACTCGCTTGTTTAATTTTTTTGCGGTCTAGATTTCTTTCATTTTTTTATTTTTTGCGTGTGTTTATAAATTACCTCGAGGGCCGTACCAAATTGTCTCGCGGGCCGTATACGGCCGGAGGCCGGACTCGGAGGTTCCCCACCCCTGCCGTAGAGTCTCACTCTGAGCGAGTGCTGCTGCAGCTGCTCTCGGCTTCGTCCATACTAATTCATTCATTCATTCAATGCTCGCCGGTTCCGCGGTTCCACATTGTTTGTTGTGAGGAGTCTGATATATTTAGTATATTTATATTTTAGTGCGACAGCCAGGGGTGACAGGCGCGTACGCGTCACAGGCAGCTTGCTGTTGCCAGATTGGGTGGTTTTCCGCATTATTTTGAAGCCTGTTTACGGTGTGTTTTAACTGGGTTTTCGGCTGAAAGGCATATGAAATCTGGCACACTTTTGAACGCCGTTATAATACAGTGCTGAGAATGAACGCACTTTTGAACGCCGTTATACAGCGCTGAGAATGAACGCGTTCTCAATTACGTTCAACGAGCGGAAATACAGTACGTTCAGTTCACGTTCGCCCAAAATATGAACGCGTTCATGAACGATCGTTCATTGAACGCGTTCAGGTACATCACTGTAGATTTCTATGGTAGACGGGGCTTACTTGTAACCAGAAGTGCCACTTGTAATTTGTGTCAAAGGAGGATTCTAGCTTTTAGAGGCCATAGAGAGAGAACTGTATTTTGTATGTGTTGCAGCTTTTTTGGAACCCAGCTCTGGGACATGGCCCAATATACTGTAATGCCATGACTGTCTGACCCAGACAACCTAACGCTGTGCTTTACATACATTGTCAAGTTGCTCTGCTGCAAATCTTTAATATTTTATAGCAAGTTGAATTTCTCTAGCCTTCGTATTGTCTGTTTCTAACACCAGCGGGACATTTTGATGGTTACTTTTCTCTTTCTGACATTAATTACTTGATTAATCAAGAAAATAAAAGGTAGATTATTCGATAATAAAACATTATTGTTAGCTAAGGGTCTAGTAGAATTTGTTTCCAAACTTCACTGATCAATATTTTATGATATTACCAGTGGATCCAATTTATATTTACAATGGAGAAGTTATCTTTACTACTAATGAATATGCAGATTTAAGTACCACTTAGTTGAGCACCACTTAACTCTGCAGTTTCACTCTACAAAGCTCTTTAGCTTATTTGGCGACTTGTTTTGTTTTTTATCTCAATAATGAGCAGCATTCATAGCATCAGTAGAAAGAAAGCTTTGATGAACCCACTCAGCACTACCTCTCCAGCACAACAAAAAGCTGGTGAACATGGTCCAACATTTGGCCAATAATGTATATGGGGACTAACATAGAACTAAAAACCGATTGAATATTAGATGTTTGTCAGGTAACCACAAACACTATCAATGAATGCTCATGTTGATCAATCGATAGCTTTCTTGGTAGAATCATTCAATGTAAATGGGAGCATTGTAAATCTAATACTTAAAATAAGGAGAACATTGCTGTTACTGCCTGCATGGAACAAATGTCAAGCTTTGCACCGGTATCTCATTAGAACCAGGCCAGCTGTGCAGAGGCGGACAGCCTGTTACCAGAGACATCAGTTATAGTAGGCCAACAACCAATTGGGGAACACTTGCTACATGTTGCACCGCTCAGACATCCTCACACGGCAGCTTTTGCAAATTCAGATATGAATACTGTGCGATTCTTCATCACGAGAGGGGTTTTTACGTAATTTAGAAGCAGGTTTACGCTGTGGCTTCATCGGTTAGAGCTGTTAACGACGTCACTAGCAGCCCTGAGAAGCGTGCTGCTGTTCGGGGAAATATCCCGTTTCCTGGTTGTCTGGACTCCACAAACAGCATTCAATCAATCAATCAATGTTTATTTATATAGCCCAATATCACAAATGTTAAATTTGTCTCAGTGGACTTCACAGTCCACTTTACTTTGAGAGACTCTAGGAATAACCAACAACCCTGCATTCTTGGAACGCAATGCCCTAGTAGGACAGTAGGGTATAATGAGTTCTTTAAGGTAAGATGGCGCCTGCCCATTAAGGGCTTTGTAGGCGAGAAGAAGAATTTTAAATTCTATCCTGTGTTCTATAGGGAGCCAGTGTAAGGCAGCCAGAACAGAAGTAATGTGGTCCCTTTTCCTAACTCTGGTTAGTACACGAGCTGCAGCATTTTGAATCAGCTGAAGCGAATTGACTGACTTATTGGTACACCCTGATAATAAGGAGTTACAATAATCCAGCCTTGAAGTAACAAATGAATGGACTAGTTTCTCCATCGTTTTGAGGCAAGATATGCCTGATTTTTGCAATGTTACGTAGATGGAAGTAGGCGGTCCTTGAAATTGATTTTATGTGGGCGTTAAAGGATAAATCCTGATCAAATATAACACCAAGATTCCTTACAGTCTCACTGGAGGCCAAATTAATGCCATCCATAGTTAGTATATCTTTAGATAATTTGTTTCGTAGATTCTTCGGGCCAAGTACAATAACTTCAGTTTTGGTCGTGTTTAACATCAAAAAGTTTAAGGTCATCCACGTTTTTAAGTTTTTAAGTCCTTGAGGCAGTCTTTATTTAGATGATTAATTTCATCAGGCTTGATTGATAAATATAGTTGAGTATCATCCGCATAACAATGAAAATGTACAGAATGATTCCTTATAATATTGCCTAACGGAAGCATATATAATGTGAACAAAATAGGTCCGAGCACTGAGCCCTGTGGCACTCCATGGTTCACTTTGGTTTGCGTGGAAGATTCATCGTTGACACGTAGAAACTGAGAGCGTTCAGATAGATAGGACCTAAACCAGTCTAAAGCAGTTCCCTGTATGCCAACTAAGTGCTAGTCTTTGCAATAGGATATCATGGTCGATAGTATCAAATGCAGCACTGAGATCGAGCAAAACAAGAATAGAGACAAGTCCCTTGTCAGAGGCTATTAGAATGTCATTTGTGACTTTAACCAGAGCTGTCTCTGTGCTATGGTGTGTTCTAAAGCCAGACTGAAAATCTTCAAATAAATCATTGTTTTTTAAGTAATCACACAACTGTTTTGCGACTGCTTTCTCAAGAATTTTTGAGAGGAACGGAAGATTAGAAATAGGTCTATAGTTGGCTAAAACCTCTGGATCGAGGTTGTGCTTTTTAAGAAGCGGTTTCATCACTGCTACTTTGAATGATTGTGGAACATAGCCTGATAATAAAGACATATTCATAATATTTAATAAAGAAGTGCTAATTAATGGAAACATTTCCTTCAACAGCTTAGTTGGAATTGGGTCTAACATGCACGTTGATGGTTTAGAAGAGAGAATCATTTAATTTAATTGTTCAAGGTTTATGGCTGAAAAGCATTCTAGTTTACTATCTAGTGTACTATTAGAACTGTAGCATTGAAAGCAAAGCTCCACTAGGGTTGAATATTCTTACTATGGGCAGCTTTGAGCGAAGTGCCTGGAGACTCCACTTTGATTGCAGTCTGTGTTGTGGAAATTGGTCCAGAGCTCTCAAAGCTGATTCTGTAAGTCCCCAGCTGCGCGGCTACACTTTAACCAAGTTTTAAGTGGAAAAAACTATTTTAAAAACCAGCCACGCTGATGGAGGGTCGAATAAAAATGGTTTCTTTTGGAATACAAACTGCATCTTGTGCTACAGTGGCCTCACCATGATAGGCGAGGGCGATCTGAAAGTCTTGGGCACAACCTTATACTAAGTTTTATAACACTAACTGTTCTGACAATAGATAGCTTTTTTTGTCTGAGTAAGACAGCATAATTTACATCCCATTGGGTAAAGACACCAAGCAGATATTTGGCTCCTGAACTTCTCAGCTGCCTTGTATTTTCATCCAAACTCTAACAATTTCAAGCATACTAAAAATGTAAGGTTTCGTGAGGCTTAAAATAATCATGTGCTATCACAACAGAGTACATGGTGATACAGGCTTTCTACTTAAGGATGTATCATGAGTGTCCCTACAGACAGGGTTTGCATCTTAACTCCCTGGGAGCAGAAGCTTCAACATGGCCTGCTGCTGGCCTCTGGGCAGGATCCCTCAGGTCAATCAACTTCCTGAAGGCAGGCCTGGGTTTTCCTCTTGTTCCACTACCTAGGACGGCAAGCCACCCTGTCAATCACATCTCTAGGTCCCACTGTGCTGCCGGAACCACTGGCACTCTTGCCATGGCAACGCAAATCCCAGCAGACCTAGCTGTCAAGAACAAGAGTTTTCAGATATATGAAAGACAACGGTCTATGATCCAGTGTTCACACATGGGGTTTGTGCTCTGGACCAAGATGTCTTGGTCACGTGAATAATGTATGCCTATAGTTATTTATTACATTTTCTAGGGAAATGTTGTAATGGTATTGTCTGTATCATCACACAACGATTAACTATGAAAGAAAGATTTCATAATCAAATCCCCCCCAAGAAAAAATGTGTTCTAAATTCTAAAATTAAGCTGGCACAAAGGAAGCTAAGAACAGCAGGAAAAGCTCTGTGTGAGCTATGTCTTGAATCAAAGTGGCAAACAAGGACATTATTTGTTCAGGATAATAGTTTCTCAAAGCACCCTCAGACCATACTCAGCATAAGAATCAGCAGCGGTGAGATGGAGTTCCCCATGGTTGACTTTGCTTAAAATATACATTTAGAGAAGAGATTAGATACACTCTTGGCCAAACAGTGGAAGCATGATGCGGCTCTATTGGCTGACCAATAGCCTCGACACCCTGTTGGGACCTCAAATGGTCCATTACAAGTTTCACAAAGTAGACCCTGTCCATTTCAAAATCAATTGCATTTCATATATTGGAGATTGTGTTTGCTTGTGGGCCTGAGCACCTAGAGCTCAGATTCTCTGCACAGACAAACATCCTAAACAAAGATTCTCATTGATAAAGTAAGGGGTGGGAATTAATAAGCATTTGCTTCCTCCTACTCCCTTTCGGACACATATGATTTTTTAAATTATTATTATTAATATGAAGACTTTTTGTATCATGAATGTGGATAAATACTGTATTTTAACAATACGATATTTTGTACGGAGCCCTGGAGGGTTCATAGAGAGAAAAATAAATAAAACGTGGCCACGTTTTACTTTCTCGTTCGCACGAGATACCTTCTCGTGCGAACGCTTTAGTAACTCGTACTAGTTACTAAAGCGTGCGCACGAGTTACTAAAGCGTGCGCACGAGTTACTAAAGCGTGCGCACGAGTTAATAAAGCGTGGCCTCGTTTTGTGTGTGTGTGTGCGTGTGTGTGGGCATTTGTTATGATAGTATCGTTCGTTCCGGTGCACTCCGGCAGGACTAGAGCACATCGAGATTAAGATTAAACGAATTTCTTTCACTTGGGAATACACATATAACTATGGAAAACCAGATTTGTGCACACTTTATTAACTCGTGCCCACGCTTTATTAACTCGTGCGAACGAGAAAGTAAAACGTGGCCACGTTTTATTTATTTTTCTCTCAATGAACCCTCCAGGGCTCCGTACATTTGTTATTTTTTATTTGTTATTTTTTTAATCTGTTCGAAATAAAGATTGAAATGAAAAAATGAAATGAAAGTACAATCTAAATTGTTGTTGTTATCACAGCTTTTTCTGTCAAGCTTAAAGTGTAAACAAAAAACAACAAAAAACAACTGTCAGTCTTCCCAGGCCCAACTCTCGTCCTGACGAGAAAAACAGAGAAAGGCGTAATACAATTAAATAACAATTAAATAAAAGCAAGACCCCCACCACTATGTAAACTCATTGAGTGTTCATCAATCTTTAACTATTTGGGACTACTAAGAAAATAAAACAAGATCAAAGATGTAGCTTTAGGCAAGCAAAGCCTTTAGGTATTTATAGTAGCATCAAGACTCATTGAGTAATATTTGTTCTCTGTTTTTATTGTCCCACACAAACCGTGTTCACTTTAATTCCAACATTTGTAGGCTCAAATGAAATGAAAACCACTGCAATTTCTGCTATTTTTCTTCAGCATAATCCTAATGGTCTTCTCTCCACCTTGTCTTGCAGGTCATCCTGATCCTGACCAAGTACTACCATGCTGACTCCACCAAGGTGCTGGAGAGCTCACTCTGGAGGTAGGCCAAACGCTTACACCGTGTTTGCTGTTGCCGGATGTCTTAATGTCATGTCTAACCTCATACCTTTCATCAGCAAGCCGCTTCCCTTTAACAGCGAGGTCAGTGTAGGTCTCGGTTATCTCTCTGCTGCGCTTCCTCAAGGAGACAAGATTGATATAGAGCGCTATGGCGGACAAAACATCAGCAGGCAGCTAGGAGTTAAGTGGGGGACCGGAGAGTGACGCTGTGAGGCCAGAGCAGGCATCTGTTCGGGCAGATAGCGTATCAGCGTGGCACAGGGCAGGATGGCGGGCAACGGCAGTGCCATCAAAAGGGGTCATGTCTGGCTGGCAGAGCCGCGTCTGTTTAGCAAAGCTGCCTTTCAGCGAAACACTTCACACTTCCCCCGCTTTGAGCTGCGAAAAAAGCCAAGCATTCATTCCGCTCCATTTCACAAAAAGTGTATCTTGTGCTCATATTCTTATGGAATATTAATTTCCTCTTTGTTCTACACTCCCTACCAGCTCCTGGGATACTGCTCTGTAACTGAGCTTGACCTCCTGAACAAGGGTTTAGAGTAGACTCAATTATATTCAAATATCCTTATGAAAATGTAGAATATAGACAACACAGGGCTCATAAAACTGGCCAAATGTAGCCATCTAGAGGGCATTCGCACATAGCTAAATGTGTCTGGTGGTGGGACTTAATTCATGCCGTTCACCTCACTGAGGGCTCCATGACTTCAAAGCTTCAGCCGCTCATTAGCTCTGACTGCCTGTCTCCCTGTAGGACAGATATGAATAATGTACGTATTGTTCTCCTTCGCCTGTTGATGTTTTAATTGTTGCAGTGTATGAATAATGCTAGAGTTTGAGAATGAAAAAAACAACACAGCAACGGTTGAATTTAATCTGAGTTGAACTTAAATTGGCAGAGACTAAAAAAGCTATTTGGCTGCTGGCTGGCATCATTGTCCGAAAAAATGGAATTAGCATGAAATTAGCATGTTTCAAAGAGGACCTCCGACCACATTTTGGTGGGTATTTTGTGTGGGGTGTACCTCAGTTACTTGTAGCTGTCAGCTTGGCGTGGTGTGTGGACAGCCACAATCCACTGGCATAGGCTTTGAAGTCTCAGGGCTGTAGGATCAAACAAGGAAGATGGGGGAAGATGAATAGGTTTACTGTCTTGACCTGTCAACTTGCCAGGTCTCACACAGGGGGAAACTTAACAGCACTGAAAGGGGAAAAGTTTTTCAGGGCAGCTGAGTTAATGAACTGAGGACCTTTTAGATCAGTGGTGTTCCATAGAGGCTTGTCTTGTGCCAATAAACAAAACACACAATCTTCACAGTTGAGAAACTATAACTGTTTGTGAGGGTCTAAGGACAGAGGGTGTCGTATTGTCATACTGATATTCTGTACAAACTGTGAAGACCACTGAGACAAATGTAACATTTGTGATATTGGGCTATATAAATAAACATTGATTGATTAATTGATTGATTGTGGCTTAAGTGTATTGAAGCTTTTTATCTGGACAACATCTGAGTGGACAGCCATTGAACACCAATATGTCAGTGACTTGATGACAACTTATTAAAATCTCTTTATTGATGAGAGTCGTCGATGTAGTTTAAAGCGTGACATTGCCATTGCGGTATAACATTTAAGAAAGGAGGTGAGACTTAATGTTGGGATGTAAATATCTTTATAGGTAGATAAAAAGTATTGCCAATATACTGACAAATTGCCAATTTTGGAAAGGAGGTAAAACTGCTTGTTAAAAAAACCTGCATTGAAGGTCAAAGTCAGGATGTGTTTGTCGCTGTGCTGTTGAGAGATTTGTGTTCCAAGCGGTTCCAAGGCTTTTATTCAGTTTAAATTCACTGCCCGTTATTCTTTCTCATTGCTGCCTGTTACTCCCTTGGTCTGTCCTTCCTTTTGTTATAGCTGGCCCACGGTGTCGAACTGTAAACCCAAGTGAATATGTCAAACGAGGATGAAATCACCTTGAACATTAAGTGTTTACAGCATCTATGAGACCATTGATAACTTCTATCATAGAATATTTTTGAAAGGACTTTGTGCTATGGCATACAACAGCAGGAACTCACAATAAAGCAAATAATCTGTCCCTCTGTTGGTCTGTTTTGGCAGGCGTGATGCTGTGGACCCAGGTATGTTCAATATGAATAACTAGGGATGTCCCGATCCGATCACGTGATTTTCAAAAGATCGGAATCGCGAGAAAAAAATCGGGGATCGGGAATCTTTTTTTTTTTTTTATAAAATATTTGTATTATTTTTTTTTAATGTTACAAAACAAAAATGACCATGTTCACGTCTTAAAGTCATCCTGAGGCCTTAGTTTTGGTTTAAAATTACACAACATCATGTATGTGTTGCTTTCTTTGGGCTTGTTTTCAGACCTGGTTGCTTATTTCTCTGAAATCTGGCAACAGAGTGGGCGCAGTGTCTAATAGTAGCAATAAGCTAACGAGAGGCTACGTTCAGCTGGTGAGTCGGGACAGAGAAAATGTCAGGAGTTTGGAAGTATTATAAAATTGAAAGCGAAGGCAGTGTAACAGCCAGATGCAATGTTTGCAAGGCAGAGGTTCCGCGTGGTGGAAAGAACAGAGCTACGTTCAACACGACCAGAGTTGGGTGTAACGCGTTACAAAGTAACGCGTTACTGTAATAATATTACTTTGTCGGTAACGGAGTAGTGTAACGCGCTACTTTTATAATCCAGTAATCACACTACAGTTACTAACATTGCCCCGACACGCGTTACTTCGTTACTTTCTAAAATCAGTCATAATCAAACCTCAACAAACACCTGCAAAGAACACATGCTAGGTGAAGCTAACGCACATAGCTGTTGTTTATTTATATCACACACACGTAGTTCTTCTTCTCTGTTTTCCGGTTGTTGCTTGTTTTGAATGACGAATACACACTACCGCTGCCTGCTGGTAAGGAGAGTTATTGCCACTCACGCATGCGCAGTTCGTACGTGCTCGGCTGAAGTCTGGCTCCAGTGCAACACATGGCCAACACGCAGGAGAACACGCTGACGCAACAGCGTGAGCAGAGATAGACTGCGCAAAATATACAGATAGCAGGAGACAGAGGACAGCCACGGTCAGATAGCAGGAGACGGAGGACAGCCACGGTCAGATAGCAGGAGACAGAGGACAGCCATGGTCAGATAGGAAAACATTCAGGAGCTATCTGGATCAGTCTTATGCGACAATGGAAACTGAACTAAAGAGAACATTTGAAACTTTAGCAGTCTGCGTGATCTGCCTGTAGGGAGGGGCGGGCCGGCCCTGCGAGTAAAGTAACGAGTAAAGTAACGAGTAAAGTAACGAATTACTTTATGTAGATAGTAACGAAGTAGTGTAATATATTACTTTTTTTTAAAGTAATATGTAATATATTACTTTTTTTTAGTAACGACCCCATCTCTGAACACGACCAATCTAATACGCTACCTGAGAAACAAACGCCAACAACAACACGGCGAGTACAAAGCGGCCACTCAGGTAACTGCACTGAAACAACCAACACTTTCAGAGACTTTTAAAAGGAAAGAGAAACTGCCCCAGAACAGTGAAAAGGCCAAACAAATAACAGCCAAGATAGCTGAATTCATCGCCTTTTTTTTCTCTTAATGCATTGCATAAAGATCGGATCGGGAAAAATCGGTATCGGCAGATTGTCAAAATCAAATGATCGGAATCGGATCGGGAGCAAAAAAAGGTGATCGGGACATCCCTATGAATAACCTTTGTATACAAAAGCAGTAACAGGGGTGGGCTCTGGAGTCTTATCCACTTCCCTGGAGTCAACAAAGAAGTTCAGACTAAGTCAACTGTAGTGTTTCTCCCCTGTTGAGTAAAATGTTTCCCTTGGTGTAGGACTTGATACTAACTTAAAAAAGGAATAACATTGCCACCAGCAAAATACCTGCGGTAAAAAAAAAGATAAACCCCATAACCGCGTTGCATAGCAATCGGCTTGGAAATGAATTTTTTTTCCTGTAATGTTTATGTATAAAATACATGAAAACGTGGATTTTGCATCATCGGTGACCTTTAAGGAAGTAGTAAGGTGACGTAGTGTGTGAAGTTATTAGTACATTTTCAACGAATCGCCAAACAGCAATATCAAAGGTCTTCTTAAACCAGATAATATATTACATAAATTGATTCCGGAAAAAGAAAATAATGTATTGGAGCAAGCAATTATCTTATATAATAAAACAATTGAAATTGGAATTGTATGGGCTCAATTCCAGACAATTTGGATATTGGTTTACATATTTGTCTTATCCCCGAAACATGTTGGTTATTGGTTGGGTCTACAAAATGGACTTTCAAAAACAAATATTGTTACATTTTGAGAATTAATACCCCTACTTTTGTTTATGAAAATATAACGCCAAGAAACCATTCAGTATGTGATGCTTTGAGTCCCGCAGTAATCGCACACCAACATTTACAGGGTGTTGGTGTGATAGTCCAAGCGTATTTATAATTTATGCTTTCTTCACACATCTTTTGAAGATGCGAGGGGAGGGTTTTACTGCTCCATTATGGATGAAAAGATCGTCTGACAGGTAGCATTCAACCACAACAAACGTGCAATGGTTGACAATTTGCTATGGATTTTATGTCTAGTATTTATTATAGGAGTGTAATTAATGGACGTGTTTGTACAGTTACGTGAGCATGTTTGTGTTGAACAGTAGGGGGCATCACACTTCATACAGACACATCAGTCCTTCTACATCCTCATCTCATACTTATCTCTCTACTCTCCATTTAACTCAATTCAATCCTCACCTATATGCTTCATGTTTTAAGCATTTGACTGATAACTATAAGTGAGTGAGATAAAATGTTGTCATATGTTTTCCAAATAACAAGATGAAAAATGTAGTCTAATGTAAAAAAAAACTGTGAGGAAAGTCATTGAATACGAATAACGGGACCCACATTATTTTTTTTTGTGACCAACTTTTTATTGTTGTTTTTTGTTTTTTTTGCCCTCACAAAAGGGACTTATACAGATACAAATTATATAGACAATACAAAAAGAAAAAAAAAAGAAAGAAAAAAAATAAATATATATATATAGGGAATCCCTTTCCCATGCCACGAACGTTCTTACTGCATTACATTCATAAACCATGTGTACATATGTGCCAATAGTCTTTTGGTTACAGAGAAGGCATATGGGGCTTGGAATCATCCTTAATTGACAGCATGTTCTGGTTGACAGGAAATATCTGTGTATCATTTTATACTGTATCAATTGGTGATTGTGGTCATTCGATGTTAAGGAGATATTATTCCATATTCTCTTCCAATCAATAGTCGGCGTATCATTTTTTAGATCTGCGTTCCATACTGCAGAGATGCCAATATATCCGGTTTATTTATCTTGCAATTTTTTATATATTTATATGAAGTAGTGCCGCTCACACTGTTTGGACTTAATATAACCTTAACTAATTGATGTGTTGGCAGAGGTTGATTCCAAGGAACTCCATATGTGTGCATGGCAGTACGTAGTTGTACATGGAAAAAGAAGGAAGAGCCAGGCACATTATACGTATCTTTCAATTCTTGGAAGGACATCAAGCCGTTGTCGTTGGTTATGTCGGAAAGATAATGTATTCCTCGAGTCTGCCATTGTGGGAATTGGATTGCTTTTTTTCCAATACGTAACAAGTTATGAAAAATTGGTATGTTACTATGCCAATCTACAGACCAATTGCACAATTTCTCTACATGTTTCCACACTTTCATGGCTTGGCCAATAATTGGTCCAAATGTTTGCATACAGTCATATGGCGACATGGCAGAAAATAAGACATCACCAAGTTTAAGGGGATAGACTATACTTCTTTCAATTTTAATCCAAGGTACATTGGTGCTTTCATCAATCCAGTTTTTCAAGGCTCGAAGCGTGAAGGAATAATAATAGATCTCGAGATTGGGAACATTAAGGCCTCCACTGTTTTTGTCATATTGTAGAACTTTGTATCTGATTCTTGGGTATTGGTTTTTCCAAATATATTTTGAAATCCTATTCTGAAGTTTGTCCCAAAAACCGTCTGGTGGAGATAAAGGTAACAAACTAGCTAAGAAATGTACTCTTGGTAGAACATTCATCTTTATGATTGAAATTCGTCCTGCTAAAGAAATTGTTATATTAATCCACTTTTTTAGGTGATCTTTAATTGTTGTATAGATTATTTTGTAGTTCTTTGCTACTATTGTGTCTAATGAGGCATATATATCAATTCCCAAATACTTAAAGTGTTGGACGATCTGCAATTCTGTATTTAGGTTTAGTTCAACCATGGCACTATAGAGGGGTAAAATACATGATTTATTGAAATTGATCTTGTAACCAGATATTGAACTAAATTGGGTACAAATATTTAACAGCTTAGGAAGTGTAGTTGGTACCTCGTCCAAGTACAGTAGTAGATCATCCGCATATAACGAAATGTTGTGGTCTGTGTCTTTTACAACTATCTGTTTTACTTCTTTGGATAGTCTTATTTTCCGTGCAAGCGGTTCTAGAGAAATTGCAAACAGAAGCGTGGAGACAGGGCAGCCTTGCCGTGTGCCACGTAGAATTGGAAATCTAGGTGTCCACTGATTGCCTGTCAGAACCATAGCACTTGGATTATTATATAGGATCTTCACCATAATCATACATTTTGTCCCAAAACCCATTATTTGCATTGTATGCCACAAAATGGCCATTCTAGCCTATCAAAAGCTTTTTCAGCATCAACTGATAATACGGCGCAAGGCGATGTTATGTCTGCTGCAAAATGAATAACATGCAGTAGTCTCCTGATATTGTCTGATGAGAATCGGTTTTTCATAAACCCACATTATTATAATATTTATCAGAAAATCAGAAATCTGAATCCGAAACAGGTTTATTGCCAAGTAGGTTAACACATACGATGAATTGTACTTGGGTTTATGGTACATACATAAACATACATACAAATAAAACAAAGATTAGGATTAAAAGTAGCTAGATATAATCTGAGTTGAACCTAAATTGACCTAGAAGTAATCCCATCATGGTTGTAGAATACAAATCAGTTCAGAGGAGTACTGAGTAATTTGTAGTGAAAGGGTTATTAGTAGTTTATCACTGTTTGGGCATATTGGCAGCAGAGTAGCAAAAACATCTATATCCTAGATACAAATTCCCACTTTGAAGCCTCCTTCAGTTTTCAGTTTGTTTCAGACTTGACACACACACACAAAATGATTCCTCTAATACAAGTGTGTTGACGATTAGCCCTCCCTTGGGTTCGGATCACATTTCCCCAAACTAAAGCAGAATCATGCACTTAATGAAGACAGCATGTCTCATTTCCCCTCATTCTCTCCTCATTTGTCTCGCTCTCTCACGTTGTTTCTGTCCTTCTTTGTCTCTATCTCTTCAATCTCACAGTGGATCTCTCGTGGTCCAGATGGTCCGGGGTGTAAATACTTAATCGAGCTGAGAACATCCCCGCACCCCCCACCTCCACCACTTCATTACTTCCCTCCCCCATGCATATTTTACAACCTGGAGAGAGAGAGTGGTTTGATATAGAACCGGAAGACAGAGAAAAAAATATCACGAAAGTATTTCAAAGACTGTATCGACATTTTAGAGACATTATATTTAAATGTTGAAACCTCAAAAAAGTGAGGCGAAAACTGAAAGATCTGGTTTTTCAGTTTTCCAAAACACAGGTATGGAGTGAATAAATGAATAAGCTGCTTTAGTGATTACACATGTATTATGTTTGGGTGGAGCTGAAGTCTGGTCGTGTCTCCTTTCCCGCACTTTCCTCTTTTTAAATTATACGAACACGAAAAATGAGAAGAGACGCAGCCTGCTTTCTAAGCGACGGCTTCTCTAACAAATGGTTATTAATGGTTATGGTTATTTCCCCCACTTAATTAAAACACATTTCTCACTTATTTCTCAGTAAGTCATTTAGTCCAGACTGTATTTGTGTAACTGTAAACTCACAAGTGAAGTATGAGTTAGTGCCTTTCCGGTTTTTTACGTTACCTTTCTACGATACCAAAGGTTCTTTTAGCGCTTAGCTGGATGGGTGAGCGGCATAGCATTTTGATGGTTCATTAGTCTTTGTGTAAGCTATTAAAGTCATGGTGACTCCTACACACTGAACCAAGACAAGCATTCAAACATAGATGTGTTGTTTTTGAAGGCAGGATAGGGATACACATGTTAAACGCCAAATACATACAATGCAATTGCCAATATTAATCTCCTAGGTGATGGAAGAGGATATGAAATGAAATGTGGGCACAATGCACCGACTGCAGTATAGAAGTGTTGGATGTTGAGCGCATGCGCTTTTTTGGAATCGTCTCTGTGAATTGGAGTCAGATCATTTTCACACCGCAGCTGAACATAACCATGTGCCTGGCCATATGGAATATGTTTCCAATTTCCTCCAACATTCTTCCTGCAAAGAGGAACACAGGTACACAACGGCACACAGCTGGAAGACACAGAGAGAAAGAAAAGGCTCCTCTGGATTTGCTTCTGACTAAACTGTGAAAGTGAACCCACAGGAAATGATTCTTGGCAGAGTTCCGTCCACTATAGGCTGTCCCACTATCTTCCTGCGTGTCTCTTGCGCACGCACGCACGCACGCGCGCACACACACACACACACACACACACACACACACACACACACACACACACACACACACACACACACACACACACACACACACACACACACACACACACACACACACACACACACACACACACACACACACACACACACACACACACACACACACACACACACACACACACACACACACACACACACACACACACACACACACACACACACACACACACACACACACACACACACACACACACACACACACACACACACACACACACACACACACACACACACACACACACACACACACACACACACACACACACACACACACACACACACACACACACACACACACACACACACACACACACACACACACACACACACACACACGTCCACTTTCCGCTTTTTAATCTTTATCCAATTTCATGCATGGCCTTGATGCATGATTTCAAAAGGAAGCTGTGATTTCCGGAACATCTACTCAAGAAACAAGGCTCATAATTAGTGCTTAGGTCCATATTGTTTGGTGTATGTAGTTTTATTCTGATTTACAGATCCCCAATCTGAGACAAAATGAGTTGACTTAGTAATATTTGTGTAAGTGTAAGCCATGAACTCACTGACATTAATGTTAAGTGTTACCAATTCACTGGAACACAAAAGTAGGGCCTATGACACAACTCGATAGAATGAAAGACTTCCTGTACTTTGTTTCATTCCTTCCACTTAAATAATACAAGCAACAACTGTTTCCTTTAATTAAATAGGAAATCTTGGTATTCCAGTTAAAGAAAAGCACATGGAAGCATGCCGTTTCAGTGAAGCCAAACTTTCCTGGCATCAGATGTGAAAAAGCCTGTTTTGCAAAGTTAACGGCTGCATGAGAAGTTGAAGTTGGAAATACACACAAGTTGAAACATGCGCATGCTAGTTTTCCCATGGCGGTTATCAGAAGCAACAAAGTGAAGTGCCATTACGAGACAAAACATTGTTGTTTTCTAAGGAGGCAATTATCTCATAAAGCTTACATCTTGACCATATTTGGCTCCACGTACAGCTGTGAGGCTACTTTTTCCACTTTAAACATTATTTTAAAAAAAGAATAGCATTTGGCTAACCAATGAGCAGATACACATGTGCATGAGCATGGAACTTACTCCATTCTGAAACAGACTTAAATCCCAGGCAGGACAAGGAGTAGGGTTTATAGAGAAAAGCATGTGTTAACTCAAAATATGTTACACAAATTCTTTATTTTTCTGAAACTAAGACTATATTTTGAAATGCACATTTTCAAAAGCTCCCAAACCTAACCCTGCTTTTAATAACATATATAATGTTTCTACATCCTTCTGACTACTTAGAGATGTTGACTACTTACTACTTGCCACTTTAATTAATGGCAATGATTCATAACGCTGGTTAGACATTATGTTTTTTTTTGTTCTCATATCCCTGCTATATTTAATATTCTAAACTAGTTCCGTTGAAAGCTCAGGACACTTTTGAAAATGGAGAACAAAGAACAAAGGCAGAGCAGCCACGCACAGTCACATCCCAGCCTGCCAACTCTGTATTCTAAATAGATGTGGTTATCTCCATCGATTTATCATCAGTAACACTTTAGTGGTCACAGAGAGATCTTCAGAAAGTTATGCTCTTTTATTTATGAATTCCCAATCATCAGAACAATGAGCCTCTCAATAACAAGGCACGGATTATTACCATGAAACAACGGCCATTATCGCTTTAATGATGTCGTTAAGATATGCACACTGGGTACGAGGTGAAGTTGTGGGCCAGATCATTCGGAGAACAGTTTTTGGTTTGGTTTGATTTAAAACATTTGTATTAGCTGTGTGCACAGGAACGAGGGTTAATCACCGTGTCTAAGAGTTTAAGATTCATTAAGGGGGTGATCTGAGGTGAATGGAGGCTGGTGTGAAATGGAAAAGAAAGGGGACTGTTAACATTTGTGATCCAAGCCAAGTGAGTGGACTGCATTTTATACAGCAATTTTCCAGTCACTGCTACCATCCAAAACGCAAAAAAACCTGTCGATTTATTCACAAGATGAAAATATGTAAAAATGTAAAGAAATGAAGCAGAAATGTAGTATGGGAGCAGATTCTCCTTTATCACCTGCCAGACAGCAACAGGCTTTCTCTGGATAGGGTATCATCTTGTTATCTCTTTTAGGTTCTGCACAGGCACCTTGTCGCACTGATGAATGATGCTCAAAGATGGGTACCAAGTATGTGCTGGTTTGTTAAAGTCATGTTAAAACTCCAGGTCGGACATTTTATTTAGAGAATATTTGGTATTAGATTTTCAAACCGTCAACAGAATTGTTTAGCCTGACCACCTGAGGGAGGGCTTGGTCACCACAAGTCCTGAATGAGCCGGGGACAACAGCAAATTCTGATACCTGGAAAATAGAATTGACCCTTAAGTTTCAGAAAAAGCTGTCGTAGGTCGCGATGGCTTCAAATATAATCTGACGTTGAAGGCTACATGGTTTGTTTGTAAAGAGATTATATTGGAGTACCATTCATCAGGTGACCAACACATGACATAGACATGAATGATATTGTTAATCCATGCCTGCTGGATGTGTAATTGAGCAACTGCGTGCCAACAAGTTTGCCATATGAAGTTTATATGTTAAAGTTCACAGCTTGTTCAAGAGTTGTATCAGATGTGTTATGCACGACACGGCAGAACCAGCAAGAAGGGTTGCTGTTTTTGACAAGATCTCCACATTCAAATGGCCATACAGTTTCAGGAGATGTCAGTGTTTTAGTAAAAGCCAGTTTGGGACCCAGATATCCTGCTCTAAAATAGCCAGTCTTATCTCCATGCCTGCATGCTGGGCATCTCACCGTGAAAGTGTTTCGGGGGGGGGGGGGAGAGTATCATTACATAATCCCAGCCAGCACTCTTCAGCGCCAGACAAGTGACTTTTGGCAAGACAGCGGCAGGAGCAAAAAAAAAAATGAAACTCTGCTGATGGTTCTGATCCAGAGAGCTACAGCACATGAGAGGGAAAGGGGGAGCATGTGCAAGGAAGGAGAGATGACCTACGAGTATGGCAAGGGAAGAACATTGACGTCCTATACAGGGAACGGGCCAGCAGCTGATGGGATATCCAGTGCAGGGCTGGAGGATAGAGATGTGCGAGGGTTGTTGTCCTGAGCCCATGATCACTCGGAGCTACGGCCCCAAAGAGTGAGCATCCCAGCTGGCGGCAGAATGAGCCGATAGGAGGCCAATTTCACATTTGGCCGAAGAGGAGAGAAGTGAAAGAGAGAGCAATCCGTGACAGCACATGTTGGGTGTTACTACTGTTAAAGAGCGGTGTGAGTGTTGTCAGAGTGCTGAAATGATCAGTAGGATGCTTTGTAGCGTGTGAAACACATCATGCTTCATTAAAGTAGCCGTTTTGAGAATGTGTTGTCTTGGAATGTTCTTGGGCTGGCTTTGAGATATACAGTAGCTACAGTAGCTTTGATTCTACATGGTAAGAAGATTTGACTAAGTTGTGTTTTCTAATTTGTGGACCATTGTAGTGTCATTTTTTTATGAGCTTGATTTTGGGAGATTACATTTTTTATGAATTTCTTGTTTCCTTTTGGCTGTGCATACTGTATGTGTATGCATGATAAAGCATTTGAACATGTAATAATTGTACAAAAAAGGATATAAAACCATCACATCCGGCTTACTATCTGCAATATCTGCGGCTTGGAGTGTTTCGACCTTTTATACCTTGTGAAACTTGGGATTTCTGCTGGAGGAAGGATGGGTGGGAAATTGAAGGAACAATTCCCTGACATTGGCATAGATAGAGAAATAATTATTGAAGAGTGTGGAGGAGGGACTCGCTTGGAGTGCTTTGATAGCGACAGGAGAAGGGCAGCATGATCAGAGCTCATCACCTCCTTCTGACCCCTCGGGGTGCACTTGTCACTCTCCTTGACACACACACACACACACACACACACGCACACGCACACACACACGCACGCATCTGTACAGTTGGATTTCGCTGTTGCCCGAGGCGAGAGGGTGAAAGGAACTAGGCCAGGCTCAGTCACCACTGGATATCTCAATAAAAGACATGCCCTCTTTTCAAGATGGCCACTCAGAACCTATAACTTGCCAGCACACACACACACACACACACACACACACACACACACACACACACACACACACACACACACACACACACACACACACACACACACACACACACACACACACACACACACACACACACACACACACACACACACACACACACACACACACACACACACACACACACACACCCACACACACACACACACACACACACACACACACACACACACACACACACACACACACACACACACACACACACACACACACACACACACACACACAGGTCTTGAGTTCTGGGCAGAAAGCCTAGAGGGTGGCTGACCAGAGGCTAAAATGAGCCAAACTCTGACTACACACAGTCCGCTTGCTGCTGTGCCTGTACCCTCTCAAGCAAACACCCTCACAGTGTCTGTAGTTGAAGAAGTCAGTGCGCTGCTGTCACCATGGCTACAAAGTGCAAAAAGGAATCAACACAACAACACTACACGGTTCAGGCCAGGTGGCCCCCATATATTTCAATCACCTCAACCCTGTCAGCTGTGTAAATTCAGAGTGAGAAATCAAAGTTAAATCTGACAGCAGATTTCATTATATTTGACTGCCGGACCACAGGTCGCCTCTTTGCCAAAACCATCGAGGCATCTTGTTATTGCGGCTCACGTTTATTCACTACACCCGCCAATTCCACAGCCAAATTAAACAACGACTCACACAACTTGAGAATGTGAGGCCAATCGTAGAGTTTGATAAGTTATATTAAATAACCAAGATGACTTAACACGATTATGGGCTGCAGGGAGGGAGCTTTAGCCTTGCTTAATCTAGTTGGAGCTTCTTAGCAGCTTCTCTCAGTGACACACACAGAGGAACAGTTCTTAATGGTGTTTTCATTTAAGCTGAATTTGGCTCGGTTTACATACTTACTCTGATTTATTCCTCTGGTTTCTATGCTGGTTCCTCTTGTTCTGCACCAACATATCTCAATAACTACTTTTTGTGTTGCCGCAAAGCTACTTCATGTGGGTGGAGTAATGTTGCTAAAGGTTGTCTTCAGGCAGATAGAGATACAGACGTGTGTGCTTTGCATCTGCGAAGCATGGGGTTAACACTTCATGTATACGGACAAGAGATACACATTGGAAGGAAGGTGTTTCACTACGCCGCAGTACCTTTACCTTATTCAAGCGTGGCCCAAATTGATAATTGAACACCGATGTATAAATACAGGGAAGAAAAATCTAATTACCTTGATGGATGTTAAACAGAGTGCATCAATGGTCACACGTCACTAATGAAAAGTGGAAATGTACTGTCTGATGATGATCAGACTCCACACATGACAGAAGGGTTCAGCTGCACTGACGTATGTGAGCCAGACAGTGACTCGCTGTTATTGAAAGGATATGGTTTTGTGTTGGCTGGTAAAGATTGTGTGAGGGAGAACCAAGCTTACAATTGGTTTCAGTATGCATCCTGCCCCTTGATGGCCTATGCAGGGCATTTATAGATTACAAACACTCAGAGGCAATAAGGGCAGTGCCTCTCCCCTCCCAGCATCCTTAATGCTTCATGAGGGTTAACAAGCAAAGAAAAAGACGCAGCTTGTTCACTTCAAAGTGGATGGAGGCTTCCTTGCCAGAAGCAGCTACACAGTCCATGTTGTGGATTGTAGAGGGAAGCATATATGGCTTGATTGTTGTATGTCATTGATATTTGGCTTGCTTGACTCGGGATTTCCATAGAAAGAACTCAACTGCATTGCTGAGGTGATCTGAAAAACATTATGGCCGGCCCCCGTATCATTTGGATGTCCATCTCTGAACAAGAAACCTTTGAAGGGAAACAAAAAGCCCCAAAACCCCAGACAATCAGGCAGAGATTGCATAATGCTCATTTGGCGGTCGGCTGGGACATTTGGCTTTGATTTGGCTGCTCTTAACCCGCAGAAAAAGAAAAATCAGCAAGGATTTGGTCTAATCCTCTTAGCCTGATGCTTTCTCTCCTCCTGCTGACTGGAAGACGAATGTGAGCTCAGGCATTCAGACCCCTCGACTGAGCCAAGCTCAGCTCCCCTCCGTATATTTTAATTGTGAAATGGATAGTGATGCCTGGTGACTCGTTGGCCAAAGGGCTTTTTTCCATTGGCCTGTTGGATTACAGATCCTGCCCAACAGCCAATGACAAATCATAAACTGCTTAGCTATTTCCTGCTGTCTCCTTTTCAATTTATCTTTCTTGCCATTTTTTTCTTCAAGTTTATTTAGTCAGTGTTCATCTTTTTATGTTTTTGGTAGAGTTTAAAGTGAAGGGGCTCAGGCATCAGGTGAGGGTTTGGAGTAGAGCTACTGGTGACTTCATGTGATCTGGAAGCCTCGTGGGCGCCTTCCTAGTTTAGGAGAAATCCGGAAATAGACCCAGAACATGCTGGATGGATTATCCATTTGATCTAGTTTGGGAATACGCTGGGTTCCCCCTGGGGAGATTGAAGCTGTTGCTAGGTAAAGGGATGCCTGGATACCTGATGCCTGATGCCTTGACTTTCCATGCTGCCAGTGGCATCGGAGTGTCAGAAAAAAATATAGTGACAGATAGTTTTATTTAATCAATAAGAGGCTAAAAAGCTAATTTTCAGATTTATTTTAAACTGAAAAGAGAGACTAGTTTCTTTTTAAATTGAATTCTAGTGTTGTGTGAATAATCCTGAAACGCATGCAGTTCACAGGATCATTTCTTTTCTTTTGCTTCAGCCATCGTCTAACCATAATTGCTCTTTATGTCAGTTGTTATTCTTCAACAATCCCAAGATTGAAGCGCCTGAGTCGAGTGAAATCACTTTCTGGCCCAAATGACACAAAAGAGAGATACTTATAATACACTTTGTTTGTGTTAGCGGTTGCAGCCTCTTCTTCTGAGATCATTTTAAACGCACTGCTCTACAAGGTGAGTTCAACCTAAAGTTCTATAGAGTTAGGGAAAGCATTGTCTGAGGATAGTGAAGCCAGATATCATAATAACAGCTTCACAGTTCATAATAAACAGCAAACCACACAAAGCTTTAACATTTTTGTTTTGTTTAAACTTTTAATACAATTGGTCTTTTTAATCTGCCAAATCAGGAAGCAAAAGCCTTTAAGATATTCAGAGGTTAACATACGATAACATTAAGGGTTGTCTAAAAAAATGTCCAGAAGGAAATGATGTTATAAATTATACAATTTCTTGTGCACAAGGAAGACTTTTGGTCTTGTGATGAAGCAGAAAATGTCGGGCAGTTACTGAACACCAATCACTGCAGTTGAGATCGGAAGAGGAACCAAACACGCTTTGACTCATGCAATTTCTAAAACACTTTAACCTTAACTACCCACCTCTGAACCCTTCCCCAGCCTCTGTGTCTGGCTACATGCCAGGCCAGCCCGCTGACATCCTGCCTCTCCTGCACCGCTTTATCATCCCCAGAGCCCCAGAGTGTTCACCTCTCAACGACCCCGTTCCAACACACTTCCAACTAGAACCTAATCCAATCAGACACCCCAGGCCTGTCGGCCCCCAGCCCTCTCACCTTGCACTCGGCGCAGACCCACCCAGCCTCCCTCGTGGATCTGTCAGCCGTGCGGTGAAAGGCTTATTTCAAGGCTACAAAAAAGCCTCTTCAGCCCTAACTAAGAGAGGCAGAGCAATGGAGAGGGCACTCAGACGGGGAGAGAGGCGGTCTGTGTGTGTGTGTTCATGTTTTTGTTTACTCCTAAGGTTTGGAAAAGGAAAGATATTGAACAATTCTGAACACACAGCTCGGTTGGTACGAGCATGTGTAACTCAGCGGGTTGAGCCTTGTTGTGGCGTGTGAACCAGTGCAGATATTTAGTGTGTGTCTTTGTACAGGAGGTGTGTACGCCTGCCGTGCGTGAGCTGGGGTGAGAGCACGTTGAGTTACTTTTGAATCTGCATGTGGCGGTGTTCCACAGGGAGCTGAGCAGAGTCAGAGCTTTCTGATACACAACACAAGGCAAGGTAGGCAAGGTGGCAACACAACTTCAATTGCATTTGTGGGGTTAGAATAAAGTGTTCCCCTGAAACAGAAAGAAATAGATAAATGCAGATGATTACACTGTAGGTAAATACGTAGGAATGGACACCATCAGAGTTGCTACACCGTCAACAAGTCCCAGCCTTGGTTTATTTACTACCTGTTGGTGGGCTACATAACTCCAACTATGTTGTGTTGGTCTAGTGTATATTATTAGTATATATAGCGTTTATCTTTGAACATTTCTCAGAAGCCTGCAATTGAAAAATATGGAGTGTGACTTCACAGTGCTCCACACTTTCTTCCTCCCTTTTTACATAAGGTGCGCAGTACTTTCTCCCATCAACTCTGTTGGCATTGGTTGAAATGATGAGGTGCAGAAACACTCTTCTTAGCAGCACTGGGCTGGTCTAGTCCACTCACCATCTGCTGTGACTTCTTCAAATGATGCGACACCATAATATACAGTATATGTGTTGCACTTTTGGATGATGTTTTGACTTATGGTTGAGCATCCTATGTCTGACTTTAATGCCTGAGACCAAAGTTCATACTCCATCCTCTAACAAGCTTTTTTTAAAAAAAACCTTTTCATATCAGAATCATGTTTCGTAATGTTCAAATGATTTGTTTGGAAAACATTGACAAATAATTGGTTTATGGACTGCAGTTTTGTCGCTTTAACTTTGGCATTTTGTCGTCGCAAAAGTGACTCGAGGCTGGAGCAAAGTACAACTGATCATGTGACATTTTTAGGCTAGATACAATTAAAATATAGACTTTCATGAAGTGTAAACACACTGGTGATAGGTAAGAAGTCCCACCGTAAAGCAGACACTGTTTCAGCTTCTGTATTACTATGAATTGGACTATCATTTACAAAGCGAACATTATGCCGTATTCAATAAGACTTGAAATTGAGACCACAACGGCAGTAATACATAAGTGAAAAGTAGGATAATTTTCTGTTTGACTTACATACAACCAAAGTATATTTAAAAAGAGAGAGAAAGTTATTCACACTCCAGACACTGAGGTTGCTGCTTATCTAAGCCTCGATGGGATAAAGGGCGCCTATTGGAGATGTCTTCTAAAGAAAAGAAAGAGACTGAGTGATTACATGAGAAGCAGGTCTGATCAATCTGCATAACATTTAGAATTGACTGACCCAAAGTCCAAACTGGATAAAAAGCAGAGGGCTTGAAATCTCCTCTAAATCAGTTAATGCTAATCAGATGGAACTCTACTTGAGCTTTTGATCTCAGCTTTGATTGCCGAAACAATTGGCCTTCATCTTGTGTGTGTGTGTGTGTGTGTGTGTGTGTGTGTGTGTGTGTGTGTGTGTGTGTGTGTGTGTGTGTGTGTGTGTGTGTGTGTGTGTGTGTGTGTGTGTGTGTGTGTGTGTGTGTGTGTGTGTGTGTGTGTGTGTGTGTGTGTGTGTGTAGCAGATTGATCTCAGCTCTTGGATTGCTTGTAGATGTATTCATTAATGCCGTATTATCAGTACTATTGTTCTGGCTCCTCAAACACTCAAGACCTACATTCATTCTCAAATGTGTTTGTGTTGCTGCTGTACAAACCACATCTTCCTTTAGGTATCATAACATTTCAACGTTTCTTAACATTTTACAGACCAGATTTATGAAACCCAGAAGTCTAGAAAGTAAGTAGGCGATGGAAAATCAATAGTGGCACATACAGGTACAGGTAGCTCGCAATTAATTTGACTGACGGTGTTTAACATGTATTAAAGTAGACAGTTGCACGTTTAATGGGAGTTGGACAACTTTAAGCCCTTGTCAGATTGGAGAGAGTTGTTTGAGAGCTGAAAGTATCGTCCTATCATACAATGGGCACTCTTACATGACTGGGTCGGATCAGACGTTAACTCAAATCACTTTGTATCTTTTGAGGTGTCTAAGCTAATGGAGCAATTCAGTTCTGCTGGACTCCTTGTCAGTAAGAAGTGAATAACACTTGAGGAGTTCACTTAGTAGCCATTTCTGACACCTCACTCCTACTGAACCTGGATGAAGCTAATTATGTTGCAAGGATTCACATATAGGTGGACAAGAATGAACCTAAACCAATTTAAAGAGCTTACGAAATGAAGGACAATACTGTTCTTATTACGATAATATATATACTATTATTAATGGGAAATCATGTCATTCATGACAATATGCCCGCAGTATTTATAAATCGTGGTTTATTACAACTTTCCATGCTCACTTCCGATGTTACACGACCGCTCCGAACAAAACAGCTTTCGCCGGTTAGTGACGTCACGCACGTCACGAGTAGAACACCTGTTGAATAATACACTACCTCTGTGGCTGATGTCGGACTCTGGAGACAGAATCGAGTGACAGACAAGACTCATTTGGCGGAGATCCGATGCGGCAACAGAACACAGACTGGTTTACATTTGACTTTAATTCATAGAGATTCTCAAAAAATAGTAAATAAATAATAATGACTGCTGAAATAACCAGTTTAGATACATGTAGCTGGTCAGGCTGTTGTAAATTGACCAGCCAGTATATATTAGGCTGGAATGGTTGGCTGGAGAGGGGTTTTGGACACTTCAGCTGGCCAGGATGGCTGGTTTATCCATCTATCACCAGCTTATGTTTAATAATAGTATTGAATATACCCTGCTGGGAGCTTACCAGGATTCCAGGTGACCAGCATACATTAAATACTGGTATGATTATTTAAACAAGAGAACATAAATATATTACAAAGATTCATTGTGTCATGTATTCTGGTATCTACAAAATAAAGACATTGTATAGTGTTCATAACAGCATTTTAATTTAATAAATAGCTAGTTAATATAATAAAATACACAGTAACAATACAATAATTATACAAATAACAACCAACCTGCAAATCAACCTACACATCAAAATAAATATATTATCTAAAACCGGTGCATTTGATTTAAAATAAAAGTAATACATAGAATTCAATATTTAAATGGTAACAAAAACCGTAACACTATGCATGATAAGAACAAGGCAACAAAGAAAGTGTTTGTTGTTTTTCCTTGTTCATGTCTATAATGTTTCCCGTTGTGTAGCGTGCAGCCTTTCCCAATCTGGCCTGCACTTCTGTCTGTTGAAGCCACTTCTTGAAGCAAACTGAAAAGAAATGTACAGATATAAGTACACTGTAAAAAGAAAACTTAATATTTACGTTAACATTTGGGCTGCTGTGGTTGCCAGAACCGTTAAAGTATAATACATTACAAATTACAGTTGGTTGGCATAGAGTCGAGACGTTACAGTCAACAATTGCTTATGGTGAATTACAATGGCAAAAACAAATGGAGCGAGTGTACACGGTGCAGCTGTATTATCTGGGAAATAGAAGAATCGGATCAGGATTCGGTATTGGCAGACAATCAATATCAAATTAATCGGATCATTATTAGCATCTGATCACCTTTGTCGACTTGCAGCCTAAATACAAAGATAACTCCACTCCTCTCCTACCACTCTTACCTCTAATAAGCCTTGGTAGAACTAGTGTCCGAGTCATAGGGTCCAGAGGCCTGTACTACGAAGCCGGTTCAACCTAACCTGGATATGTTCGAGTTAGCCGGTTGGCCTAATCCAAAACATACGCGCTCTCGCTAAACGGTACTACGACGCGGGTTATCAAGTGGATCGCTCAAGCCAGCCGTGTCCTATCTAGTTAGGTGCACGTTCACATGAAAGGGGTGGTATCTGGAGCATTCGACCAATCACAGACATGGAGAAGCGTACTGACAGCCCAGCGTCATACTTCCTGAATGAAAAGTGAACTTTAATACTAGTCAAAAATGAAGAAGTTAAACTTTAAACATCCATGACTTAAACACTTGATCAGGATCAGAGCCTCAGAGCTGCACCTGCAAGGTGAATACAGCTGGGAACAGAACACGTGTTTGAATGCGTACATTAACAGGTTTATGATATCACTGCCCGTCTAAAACACGATCTGACTTCAATTACATTTGTCTCGAGTGTTTCCTCAACTTATGTGTTGCTTAAAATAATACTCCTGCATCCTGTCTGTGACACAGTGAGTGTTGCACGGCCAGATACGGCTCAGCTGACTCAGATCAGGAGATATATGATACATTATGAAGTGATATGCCGCGGACTGTACTTAATGTTACTCTGACCTGGGTACTGATGTTGTGGCCGATATTTAAGTAAGCTTTCTTAACGCTAATGTTATGATAGTCAGATTGCTCTGAAGATGGAGGTGATATTCTATTCATGTTCACGTTCACACAGTCGGTGATTTTTGCCGGCCGTCTTTCCTGCGACGGCAGTTTTTCTGTGTTTCCTTTCTCCTGTAATATGACTTGATCGCTTTAAACTCCGCACACTGAGCTCTGATTGGTCAGCAGGTGGTGCTTTCACTGAGTTGAGCTCTTAGCCTGCAACCTAACCTGCTCCGGGGCAGTTTAGCCGTTCAGCATAAGTTACCATGGAGATCTAGCCCGCTAAAAAGAGAACCAGCTTCGTAGGACCGGAAAGCCGGAGTTTTCCCTGAAGTTAGCCGCGAAGAGAACATCCTGCTTCGTAGTACAGGCCTCAGGACTGACTGAAGACATGTGGAACAGAGGACAGGCATGGTTCCATGTACAGGAAACTGGAACTTTGAACAGGTGTTTTCATCTTTTCTGCCTGAAGATTCACAAGTTCTTGATCAGGTGTTTGATGTGGGCTGGCATGATCCTTTCTGCAGCGATAAATAAAGAAAACAAAGACATTTTTTTAAATAATGGTAATGATGGTAACAACAATAATATTAGTATAATTATGTATATAGCACTTACACAATTGCAAAGTGATTCTCACAACAAAAATAAAGAACAAAACAATATCAACAATAAAAAAACAAATTATTACAGGAATGTTGAGACAAATAAATGTTTTTTCAGTCTTTACAATGCAGAAATGACCTTCCAAAGGCTAAATTTAAACTCAATACCATAAATAACTGGGTACCAAAGTGCTTTACCTGATAGAACACGCTCCACACGGAGCAGCAACCATCCGGCTTGGCCTTTTGCTGCATATCATCTCCTCCCTCTATCTCTCTCTCTCTGGTGTTAGGTTCCAGTAGATTTCTACTATCCAATAAAACAGAAATTCCCCAAAAAAATCATATTAAAAAAGTTAAAAACAATGACTGGCTGTTGGCATTGAAATGGATTAGAATCTCACCTTTTTCCTGGATGTCAGGAAGGCCATGGAGTCGTTCCCTTCAAGTCCGCAACCAGTCATAGGAGTTCAAATGCAAAGCCTGAATGATGACAAGAGCGAGAGACATACATTTTACAATTATATTTTTAATTCATACCAGAGCAGTGTGTACAGGCCCTGTACGACATGCAAAGAACAGATCAAATCCCCTGACAGACTCACACACTTTGGTGATGTCCTCATCTGATAATGTTTCATTTTTTAGCAGCAAAGTAACATTACTCAAAGTATATGTCAGACCCAACTCATTTACAGTATGTTTTGCATCTCCTCAACAATGGTCTGTATAGTTGAGTAGAACAAAACTGTCCCTACAATTTCAGGTAGATTAACACACATTTGTAAGAAAAGTTTACAATGAAGCACAAAACCCCTCTTTGTATTAAGCGAGCTGCCACAGAAAGTGCAGCTTAACATGCTAACCTTTGGTGAGCTACAGTAAAGCTAACTTCATGCTCAACACAAAACCTTTAACGTGCATTACATTGACTATTTTAAACACAACTTAACTCTCTCTACTTGTAAGATAACGTTTAGTTAACTTACCCTTAAATAACTACATCACGTTTTTCAGTGGAAACACAAACTGCAGAAAACGTTAGCTGCTAACTGTTGTTAGCTAAGACAGCTAGCTCTTAAGGGAAGTAACATAGCCTCATGGCAAACGTAAGGTTGAGTTAACGTAACGTTGTAAGAAAGCAAAACGAACCTTCGAGAAAGCGTTTACTCTCTCTCCTTAGCGGGCATTGTTGATTGTTCGAAACACGATCTCTCGATGTGCTGCCCCACACATCGTCGGTTTCATCGACCCCGGGTTACCTGGTCTAGCAAACGTCCGCCTCGTACGACGCACTTGTTTTGTCCATATACGCAACATTTGATCATTTTTTGGCCACAAAAACATCCCATAACCAGATGTTGAGACGGCCCCACATCCCCATACAACATATCGCTTGCCAATTATTCTTGGCGTCTTATTGCTGTGCATCCTTTGTCGTAATATTTGGCCCTTCAATGCATTCAAACGGGACTGAGCTCAGCTGTGTTCCACTCATGACGTCACCGCCGGAAATGGCCGAAGTTGATGTTTCCGGCGCAACGAACGATTGTTACTAACTGACAACTTTTGTATGCTGTTATAATCGTGATTTATTAAAAATAGATCAATAATAAAAAAATCATATGGCACATTCCACAATACAAATGCAACCTCTATCATATACTAAGCCCACTAACAGGTGCTAAAAGCATTTCGTAAGCTCTTTAAACAAAACAGCTGTTTAATTGCAATCCACCTTTTTCTCTTATTTATCTTCTCATGTGTTCAGTAAACCCTCGAGTTTGTGATTACTCTGGAGGCGGTCCTTGCAACTGTACAAATGGGCTCCCTCGCATCACAGTGACACATCTGCACGACGTAGCTTAAGCAAAGCTTGCCATAATTGTGTCGCAAAACTTGCACTTATTTGTGTGCGAGAGAAGAGCGGAATGGGGGCTGCAAGCCTCTTTAAATTTGATCAAACGTGATCAATCATTAATGGCCGCACAGGTCCCATTATCTATAACTAGTCCGCCAACACTCCCCAAAGTGTGACTTGAGTTCCAACGCGACCCCCTACCACCTGCCTAAACCACACCTCTGTCTGAAAAACAGACAAATAGAGACATATCATAGCAATGTGTTTAGCGTGGACAGGCTGGACTCCGATGCAGTCAGACGTCTGGCATTGACTGTTGTTTCATATGGATGGTCGCTGGTGATTGTTATGTTTAACAGCAAGCCATTAGGATTATGCAGTATATGTTAGACGAGGTCTTTTCTCATACGGTACTAGAAAAACTAGCCGTAAAAAGAGTATGTCAAGGGTTCGTACACACACACATTTACATGCACACCTTCGCCAACAGCAGCCGTATGCAGTGTTGTGCTAGTTACTGAAAACCAGTAACTAGTTACCATTACTAGTTACTTCATTTCAAAAGTAACTCAGTTACTTTACTGATTACTTACACCAAAAAGTAATGCGTTACTGTGAAAAGTAACGTTTTAGTTACTTAAAAAAAGGGCTCCCATTATATGAATGCCCTTATAGCCTTCATTTCAGTACTGTTATTGCATTGGAGAATAATACAATCTGTTGATCAACTTGACATGCATTATATGCAATCTGGATAGCATCGATATTAGCTGGCTTTACATTTTTGTATATTCTTTCTCCAGGTAGTTGGAAAAAGTTTTCCGTCCCATATGCCGTGTGCCGCCCGGACATGCTATCATGCTAACTAGCTCCCTGAACGCGGGTGACTCCACTGTAGCAATAGCTTGCATGTGTTCTACAACATACCGTGCAATGGCTTTATCGACTTTCCCCTGGCTAGCAGTCCCTCGGTTAAAATCCAGCCGCTGTTGCTGAGGTGCAGGTGGAGGTGGAGTGGCGTCGGCTGAGTCTCTGTGGTCTTAGCTACTAGCTTCGTCCCAGCATGTTGTTTGTGCAGATGTTTTAAGAGATTTGAATGACTGGTTTGGGCAGTAGATAGGCTCTTTGACCCGCCAGGACACAACTTACATTTAACTAAAACGTTCTTTTCTTTGTGCTCGACAAAAGTGAAATAGTGAGAATATCTCCAGGTGGAGAAACTAGACTTGAGCTCCGCCGCCGCCATGATAGTCTTGTTAGTAAACACGCCCACAGCCCGTCTCCGCATGTGACACAGGAAGTACAAGTACTTAAGTACATTTACTCAAGTACTGTACTTAAGTACAGTTCTCATCTCTGTTCACCTGGCTGTTGACTATATAAAAAAACTAACTCAGTAACGGAGTAACGCACCATGTAGTAACGGTAACTGAGTTACTGAATTTAAAAAGTAATGCGTTAGAGTACTAGTTACTGCCAAAGATAACGGCGTTACAGTAACGCGTTAGTCCCAACACTGTTCGTTTGTGACATGAAACCTTGAATTCTTTAGAGAACAAAGTGAAAACTAAGCAACACAAATGCTCACAACAGTCAAACTGATGGAAATCGTAACGTAACTTCTCCTTCTCCTCGACTCCAACAGCCAAGGGTATTTTTCAGTGAACCATTATTTACCTATCTCACACACACACACACACACACACACACACACACACACACACACACACACACACACACACACACACACACACACTAACTAGCGCTGTGAAAAATAAGCTAGTCTTCTAATTCACCGTCAAGTACATCTGTTCGTTCCAATGGGAATTTGCACAGCACACACACAGGCCATGTATTCTCATGTGGTCCTGACCGTCCGTTTCCCTGGAGACACGGAGCTGCATTAATTGGTTTATTTCCAGATAGCTGTACAGGGAGCAGTCACACGCGTTTCTGTTAGACTGAGTGGGTTAACAGTGGCATCATTGGTTTTAAATTGCTGTGTGAAGGATTTCTGTCTTAGGCAATCCGCCCTAATGAGAGAACAGCTGACACCGTTGTTGGATAAATGAATAGATCTTTAATTCTGTCTATATTACATTTGTATATCTATCTGTTTAGCTCTTTTTATATGTATTTGGTTCTGTCTACTGGCTGTGAAAAAGATATCCCTCTGTCCCTACAATAAATGTAAAGGTGGAAGATGTCTGAGGCATACATACTTTTTATCGGTCAATTAGCTAAATGGCCTGTATTTGGATAGTCTAACTCATTAGTGTTTTGGACTGTGGGCTAAACATTGTTCATGTGTTTACTGCAACATTAACCTCTACTTCAGCCATCTGTGGTATTATTTTGGAATGGCACTGTAGCTGCATCCTCTGCTTCGCGCCACCCAGAACAATTGCCGTTTTTTGTTTAGGTCTGGCCATTGCATGATTACTATTGAGTTAGATGACTACAAACGTGAGTGGTTTTCACAAAATTCACGATAAATTGGACAAATGTATTGGCATATGTTTCTACATCCTCATCAAGTTGTAAGGTCTGTTTGAACACACCAGCAACCTCCTCCGCTCAGGGTCATTGAACAATCAGGACATTATTTTCAATTGTTGAACAGTTTTTATTCTGGTTCACTGCTGGCCCATGTGTGTGGGTCTAAACATCGCTGACATGGTTGCGTTTCATCAATCACATCATTTGAATAATCAGTTGTGAGATCTTATTGACATTCATAGGCCTTGCAGAGTCAAATGATTGATGGCTGGAACTCAAGGGCTTCAGTTTCACACTGCAATCGTTTACTGGGACACTTGAAGAGAGCCCTTGTTAATATCAATAGTGACAACTGTACAGTATACAGCTCGTTCTACTTGAATGCTCATGGTTTATTGATATGATCCTGTTTTTTAAGCAGTGGTTGGCGTCCATCTTTTTATCTGCAAACACAAACACACAATGTCAATACGATCTCACAACTGATTATTCAAATGATGTGATTGATGAAACGCAACCATGTCAGCGATGTTTAGACCCACAAACATGGGCCAGCAGTGAACCAGTGTAAAAACAGATACAATTGAAAATAATGTCCTGATTGTTCAATGACCCAACAACACATCGGTGTGTGTGTGTGTGTGTGTGTGTGTGTGTGTGTGTGTGTGTAGGGGTGGGTGGATTCATACTTCACTCTTTCTACATTATACACACACACACACACACACACACACACACACACACACACACACACACACACACACACACACACACACACACACACACACACACACACACACACACACACACACACACACTCTCTCTACGGCCTCTGCATCCCATCATGCCCTGTGGTGGTCTGTCTTTGGCCGTGCTGCTTTTATCTCGGCGCCTTTTGATCTTATCTTCCTCTTGCGGAGATAGTTTGATGAGCAGCGGTGCTATTAAGCCTCTTCCTGTTGCTGTCTGAATCTTTTTTTATAGCTCTCAGAATTGGATGCACCATCTCCTGTCAGGTGATATCACTTTTGATTCTGCGCCAACAACTCTCTTATCTTATTACTTCACACAACGGAAAGCGTGCCGTCTGCAAATTCAGGCATTATATTTCCACTCATCCAATGAGGAGGCAAGTGGGCTCTCAAATGCAATTACACAAATGAGATGACCACCTACATTTGTGGCAGTTGAACGGCAGCAGCAGATTTAGCCAAGGGCGAGCAGGCGTTGGCACGTTTGGTTCACATGTGCTTTCTGTGAGAATGTCCCACAACAATGAGCAAGTGAGGTGATAAAGGAGCGCTGGCTCGTCCACCTTACAATTCTTTCTTTGCAATGGGGTGGTTTTGATTAGTAGGTCGAGTAAGAATGGAAGCAGTGGTGTAAAATCTCAGCACTACGGACAGCTCCACCATAATACTGTTAGTGGTGAAGGGTGGCCGTTCTCATTCATAACACTCCGTTCGATGTCTCACTATGGGATGCGCCTCATCGCGGAGCAAACAGAAGCATCAATCTCATTACGCCAATCCTGATTGGCTGGTGATCTTGACGTCAGCGTCAGGGAATTCACCCCCTATAAGTAGCTTGCGCCACAACGCATGCGTCATTCAAACACCTCTTCTTGCTTCAGAGCACATCTCTACAGTAGCTTCACGGTCCACAGACTGAACCCAAATACCCATTTCGGTCGACGGGCGCTCGCCGGCTACTCCTTCTGCTTCGCAGGAAGACGGTAGTACTAACGCAGTTAGTATTAAAATCGACCTCGCCCTTCTCTCCCCGAGAAAGTAAGGTAGGTCTGATTTTTTTAAGCTAGCAGCACACCTGTTGCTAGCTCGCTCCCTCTCTCTCACCACGGTAGCGAGGACGTTTTTTCTGTTCTCTTCTCCACGGAGGAAGAAAGGATTAAAAGAGCATACTGTCACTCCAGTCAGTATTCTCCGGGAATAAAAGACCCACACCTTTTCTCCGGATTAAGGACAAGGTGGTAACATATTTTTCTCCCATCCTACCTGTCGAGAGCGGGCCCTCTCCACGCCAACGAGGCGAACAAGATGGACGCCCCTCTCCCTCACACCAGAGGAGTCAGGGACTCGGTGGCTCGACTCGGTGGCTGCGGGTTGAAGATCTCGGGCACAGACACACACCAGGTCTGTTCGTCCTGCCTCGGGCTGGATCACGCCCGAGGCGCTATCGACAACCCTGGCTCGTGCGGACATTGTGTCCGCTTCACAGTAAAGAGCCTCCGCCGACGGTTAGCACGACAAGCTAGCCTGTCGGAGCAGGACCCCCCCATGTCCACGGACCCGCCGGCCGGCAGTCAAGACACGGGGGCGTCCGCCACAGAGAGTGAACCCCTCTCCGTGTCTGTCTGGTGCTCATTATCTGCGATGGCTACAGAACCGGAATCCCACGCCCTGGCAGGCCGGGACCCGGTGACGGCAAGACACGCGGGAACGGTTTCCCGCGCTCCACCAAGCTGGGGCTCCCGGTTAGACCTCACCATGGTCTCACCCGCGGAGGATGTCCTCGAGCTGGACTACGAGGAGGACAAAGAAGAGGACGCCCTGGCGTTCCTCCTGTCCGAGTCGGATGAACAGGAAGAGGACACCTTCATGTCATCGGCTCACGCTGCAAAGCCTGGAGCGAGGGCTGCTCTCCCGGGCGATAGCACACCAGCTTCGCCCGGTCTGAGCATGGACCTGCAGGCCGCGTGTAAACGCGCTGCGGCCAGACTCAACGTCCTGTGGCCTGAAATGGCCAAGGAGACCTCCAGGTCCCGCTACGAGGGAAAACATCTTCCCCAAACAGCGGGGAGAAGGAGACAACTCCTTCCAGTCTTCCCGGAGATGTTGGATGAGGTGTCGGTCTCGTGGAGAGACCGGCCCTTCAGCAACAAGGTCCCAATCCAGGGTGCCTCCTCCCTAGACTGTGACGGAATGGAGAAGCTCGGCCTGCTCCGCATACCACCCATGTAACCGCTGGTAGCGGCCCACCTCCTACCGAGGATGGGCCCGTCACCAAGCAGGAACCCCACGCTGCCAGCAAAGTCGGACCGTTTTCAGTCGACAATGACTGAAAAGTCCTACAAAGCGGCAGCGCTGTCCGCCAGGGCCCTGAACGTGTCCTCGCTGCTAACCGCTTACCAAGCGGAGCTCTGCGAGGACCTGTCGGGTAACCCGGGGCCAGCCACTCTGGACGAGATGGCAGCGGTCACGGACATTTGTCTCCGTGTCCAACGCTGCGCCGTCCAGGCCACGGGCCAGGCAATGGGGATCATGGTGGAATGAGCGAGATGGCTCAACCTCACCAACTCAACAGAAGTCAACGGTAGTGTCTTTTAACCATGACCAAACGATTTTCTGTAACCTTTTCAAAGTAGTTTTCGTCGCCTTATCATAACAAGACCATAACAACAGAGTTGGAAGGTCATAAAGTGCTGGTATACATATTATTGATCCATTTCTTTCTGGTGATGGTATTTGATCTGCAGGTTTTGTGAGGATGGAGGAGCAAAAGACATGGAGAGGAATTAGATGTCTCCAGGGTTAAGCGATGATGCAGACAAAGTTACTTAAAATGAATGTGAATACAAAAAAGGTTTTAAGGCTGGGCTTTAAAAGAATAATCAATGTCACTGTTGCATCAGGAGAATGAGGAAACTCTTGTGTAAGAGCTATATATGTCACATAAAGTGCCTTGACATGTGGATAGGCCAGGCCTCACCAATCTCCCTGTGCTACAGTGACTTTCTTTCATACTTTCATTTTGTGTTCTATTGCACGGCTCCTGTCACAATCAGCCCCTTTGCTAGCTTTGGGTCGAATCCTTCCAGCAGCATTTTTATGGTGTCTCCTCTTCCGTCATGCTCAGTAGAGATATTTATAGGGAACTTTAGTGGATTGCACAATCAGAACCACACAATCGGCTCTCTCTGTGGGTACAATAAAGATGACCCCCTGAGTTAGAATTGCTTTACAGGCCTGTAAACACAGTGTGTATTCATTGCAGCGTGGCATGTTGACATTTAAGAGCCATCTGAGTTGCATTTTTTTATATTAAGAGGTGGGCGTCCTTCATGGTGATGAATGTTAGCTTTTACAGCCTCAGATAGCAAACCACCCATTACAGATATGGTTGATGATGGAATCACAACACTAGGAAGTTCTGTATATGTTGATTGATAAATATGATACATTACACAGGATATCTATATAGTATGTGATTTTAAACATACTGTAAAACAGCTAAGCCCAGCCGACGTACTGTGTGTGGGTCACTGGGTGTAAGGCACTGCACTGTGCTTGCTTGGCCCCCTGGGAAACTGATTGCTTGCCTCTGTGTTATCAGCTACTGTCTGACTCACTGTGTGTGTAGGACTCCTTTCCCTTATCTTAAACTTAAAAGCTTTTCTTATACCTATTGGGTAAATACAACAACAACAACAACAACAACAACAACAACAACAGCAACAACACCAACACACCTCATTCAAACTGGACAGAAACAAGATAAGACTAACTGAAACCCTCTAAATGATGTCTTCGCTGTTCCAACAATCCCCAACTCTATGTTCCATGAAATAGACACTTTATTCACTCTCTTGCGTTCTTTGGAGGCTAACTGCTTAATTAGCTTAATACAAAGACACAATTGTTGTCAAAAGAAAAAGACAATCTGCAATGTACTTAGCTACAGTATGTGTTAGGTTCCTTTAGCTTTAAACCATACTATTGTCCAAATAAGCCAATAAAGACCACCAATGAAGAGTAATGAGTCAGCAGTCAATGAAAACATAGAAAACAGTCAATAAATATTTATTTCAAAACATGTGTCATGCCAACCGCAAGAGGTCCTTGGGCATACTCTCATTAATGACCACACATACACACTGACCACACACAGACACACAGACACACACAAGACCAAATGACCCGCCTTCGTTTGACCACTTATATAAACAACATAATTGAATCAAAACAATTCCTGGATCTGTTTTGCATGAAGAAACATATTTTATTGCATGTTCTGTGAATATATCTTGGTTTCCCCCTTTCTCCACACAAGTCTTAGATGTTTTTAGCAAACAAAGTTACACTATGCTGAACAATGGGGTGCAGTATTTGAACATTGTAGTTCGTACGGGCTTAACGAAACGCATCATGTCCAACTAGGGAGCTTTAAAGTGGTCACTTGTATGTGCTAGATTTTTTCTTTATTTCCAGTCTTTATGCTAATTGTTAGCTAACTACGCCATGACTCCAGTTAGCATACTCATTAACCTCTTGCAGTGCACTAACATTCTGCAATTGTAGTGGAAGAACCTTAAGTTAAATGGTTGGTGGAAGGAGTTGAAAACATTTATTTTTGTATAGCTCCTTAAAATCAGAAGCTTTTTAAAAATCTGAGGTTTATACCAGCATTGTTAGGACAACGATCTTAACAAATGTAAGGTCCTTACCTCCCTGAATTTACCAAAAATCTATAACTGTGGGATTATCGACAGCCAAACTAGCAGCAGTCAGAAGTGGCTGATTAGTCTGAGGGCTGTGTCACAGTCAGTTACTCTGACAAATTGGTTTGTCTTTGGGTTGCCTGCCATCGGTATGGGAACCCCTCCCATGAGACTTAACCTCTGACACTGACACACATGTGGGCGTCTGGCTATCCTATCAGACGTCTCGTTTTCGGATCAAAGGTCAAATTGCTGAGATTAAAAAAGAAAGGTGCAAATGGTTGAAAAGTGGGGAAAACATATGAGATATGGCATATGGCAGAGTTGCTCTATACATCCATTAAAAAAGAAATCCTCCTTTTGCAGAATATCTCTCCCAAAGCTACAATTAACAACGTCTTGGTCTTGCCAGGATATCAGGTGATAAATAGACACCAGATCGTTTCAATTAAATGCTGTTATTTAAGGTAAACAGACCCCTTCCTCTTGTTAACAAATCAATTGTAAACTCTTTCCTGCTATGCCTCTTCCCAGTAAGGGGGTGAAAAGTTAGGACGATTCTAAGGGCCCGTGACTGACGGGGGCCCCAAAATATTTAGAACATTAAGAAAAAAATATATAACTAACCTTTCATCAATCCTCAATAATTAACATTAATAAAACGTTATATTGATAAAGGACTCACTAAACTTACGATTCATTTAACTTATTTTCTTCCAAAAGTTAATTATCCAAAGCCTATGTACACCCCCTTCTATTTAATGGTTTGGTCCTGCCTCCAAACGCGGTTCGGGCACCGGCACTTGCAGAGAGTGAAAGCATGTGAGGAGGGATGCTAGTACTTAGCCTACGTACGTGTGTTGTTGTACCATGTTTCAACGACCAACAAAGTCAGGCTCTAAGAAAAGAAGAGAAAGGAGAGAAAGACAAGAGAGAGGGACTAAAGGGCGACAGCATGTCACCCAGTTTTTCACAAGAAAAGGTGGGTGTGGTGGTCCATGAGTGGTGGAAATTAGTCTGTTAGCTAATGTTTTTTTTTACTAAGCTGACATTAAGTACAGACAATTCAGAGGTTTTTAATTGCACTGCTCTTTTAGCTGACATTTAAAGGTGGGGTAGGTAATTCCATTCAGAAAAACCTTTTTTGTTATATTCCATGGAATGCTCTTAACATCCTGATAGCAATGAATATATTAAATGCTTTGACAATAAATACATACAAAAATGTCATCTGTGGAAGCCGCGGCGCTGTAAAAAGCACGACCAATCATCTGAGCCAGCCCGGCTAAAATAACTGGATGGCCTACCTGCCTGTCAGCCTTCCAACTGTGCACACATCTCGTGCACTCATTGGTCATGTGCGCGTTTGTGTGTGTTGGAGGAGGGGCTCTGTAAGGAAGTCTGAAGGAAGGGGCAGATTTTTTTTTGGTTGTGTACTTTCAGATTCTAGCGCACTCAGGCTGGTTTCTCCATTCTTACCTCCCTACCTTTAATAAATGCAGGCACATTTTTAGCGCCTATTCATACTAAATCAGTTGTCCCCCCCCCCCTGGTGCCAGGACCAACAGATCCATCTCTAGGTTCAGCAGCCCTGTCCCCCCATAATGCTGAACCTGAACCAGCTTTTCTCCCAACTGAAGGAGGTGAGCAGCATTGTGTTGATTGACATGCCGCTTAACATATTTGAAGGGAGACTGGAATACAAAAAAAAAAAAATATATATATATATATATCAAAACAAAAGGCTAACATCTAATTTTAATTATACATTTCAAACACAGTATTTTCCCACATAGCCAATGATCTACATAAAACAAAAAACTGCTTTTAGTCTATTTGGATGATGGACAGTTTGAAGCGTTGAGTGATCAGTCTGTATTAGGTAAACAAAATGTTAATCACCGACATTTTGGTTATGATATTAATACTAATGTTATTATATTAAAGCAGGGGTGGGGAATCTCCGGCCCCCGGTCCGTATACGGACCGCTAGACCATTTCGTACGGCCCTCGAAGTAATTTATAAACAAAGTGGCCTGTGCCTGGTGGTGGGGCCCAATGTGATATATTTTCATGGGGCCCAAAATCCCTGGCGGCGCCCCTGCCTCTTCCATGGGAAAAGGCATAGCCGTATTATACTTGAAGTGTCTTGGAACATGTCATTTCATTTTTGCTTGAGTATAAACCCAAACATATGGCAATAGGGTTGTAATTTATTATTATTTTCTGTAAGGCCTAAATAATCTGTACATTTTTTTTTTTTAATGTATGACTTAATTTGCCATTTAATCCTTAAGAGTCCCTTAAAAAAAAAACGTATTTGTTCCTAAGGCCATAAAATGACACCTTCACAAAAACTGCTATAAAAATATGATATATTAATATTTATTTCCACTTTCAAAGAGTCAGTCTTTTGAAACTACTCCAGCCTGACATACACATATGAAATATGAATTATATTTTGGGGATTTTAACCCTTTAAATGCCAGTTTGTTGAAAAAAACTCCACAGTTTTTTTATTGAAAAGAACAAAAAACTAGAATAATTTTCAAAAAATAAATTTCAAGGAATATTTGACTATTGTTATTATTAGGTCCCTAGATTGGTCAATGATTGGCAGCAAAATGAATTTGAATGCATTGTATTTTTTTTGCAGTGTTAGATTTAAACAAAAACTCACACTGGTGTTCCTAAGGCCAGAAAATGCCACCTTCACAAAAGCTGCTATAAAAATATGATATATTCATATTTTTCCCACTTTCAAAGAGTAAATCTTTTAAAGCTACTCCAGCCTGACTAACATGAATAATACAAGATCATTTTGAAACAGAAAAACATTTATTTTACAAAGATGAACATTGAATGAACACTGTGTGGCTGTGAGAGTCCAGCTCAGGTGGAGCAGGTGCTGCAAATGGACAGACTGTGGTCCTTGCATATGAATTTCCCACATTTGCAGCAGGTGCTGCAAACTCTTCTGTCCATGCAAAAGTGGCACTGCCTCCTGCTCTTCCGTTCACTGATGAGAGAGGGGCCTGCAGCAGCACCCTGCAGATCTGACACCATTGTTGCAGCGGCTGATGAGCGGGGAAGGCGCCCTCTCTTCTTGATGTGTGGGGTCACCAGCATTTCTCCCACCTCTTCAATGAAGAGCCTCCTCCTGTACGGTTTCTGCTGCTGCCAGGATGGCTCGATTGATGTCCACAGGACGTAGGCGTTGTAATGGGAAATGTCAACCAGGTTGTGGAAGAGGGCAAGTGGCCAGCGATTTGTTCTCCTCCTGCAGGAGTAGGTGGCAACAACAAAAACATAAAACAAGACAATTTGAATAAATGATTCCAAGCATTTTCTCTCATGATGCAAATATTAATTATTTTATAGGAAAATGCTCATTTGAAAAAAACCTACATATATTTCAGACAATAATATAAGATTAAGAATACATGTGTGCCTACCTTTGCATCAGTTGTAGTCTTTGATTATGACTGGCTTTCTCTTCATTTCGTCGCTTACGTCTGGGCTGCAGTGTTTCGTGCTTAGAAGCAGCACATTCCTGCCCTGTCGAGGGATGTAAGAGACCAGTGTGTGGGTCTTCGTAAAGGCAAAGGTGGAGGAGAGGATTGCGCTCGCTCTTGCCTGGAGCACAATAGGGGGAAGCTCAGACTTGTTTCGGCGAATTGTGCCAACCAGGGCCAGTTTTCTCCTGAGCAGCTCCTCAGCCAGTGCGAAGGACGTGAAAAGATTGTCACAGGTAATGATGTGTCCCCGGAGCCCCTCTGTCATCTCTAGGACCACCCTCATCCCCTGGTTGACTTCAGAAGGACTGCCTGTATACACCTGCAGTTTCCAGGTGTATGATGATTTGACATCACAGTTTGCCCAAATCTTTATACTGTATTTGGCCGGCTTTTTTGGCATGTACTGCTTGAAGCTGCACCTGCCTCTGAAAGGGACGAGCTGTTCATCCACGCAGACGTCGCTGAATAGGCTGAACAGCATCGGCAGGCGGTGCGTCCACATATCCCAGACTTTGCGGAAGGCAGCCAGCTTGTCATCACGGCGCCGCGGTCGGGATAGCTTGTCGTCGAACCGCAGTGTTCGGCTGATCTGGTGAAACCTCTTGTGGGACATCGTGGCTCGGAAAATGCTCCGTCCCGATTTCTCACTCCAGAGGCTGAGGGTCGATTCATTTTTTGATCTGTAAACACCGGCCAAAATGAGCAGCCCCACGTAAGCCCGCAGTTCCTCTGTGTCCATATCTCGCCACTCTGCAATTGACCGTCTCCCATGCAGGTTTGTCATGGACACAATATGCTGCAGGATGTCATCTGTCAAAGAACCAAAACTTTGTTTTGCGAGAACCAAAACTTTGTTTTGCGAGAACTCATTGTTTTTATTATTTAATTAGATTATTACGCAGTGTGGCCTTCTAAGAGAAAGGTCTTTTGAAGTTAGACACACACACACACACACACACACACACACACACACACACACACACACACACACACACACACACACACACACACACACACACACACACACACACACACACACACACACACACACACACACACACACACACATCATTTCAGTAGCAAGTGACCCTTGCAGAAAACAGTAAAAAGTGTGACATGTTGCTGCAGGCTTCAAAGGGTTAAAATTATCGCCATCTTGTAGACAAATGTAAAAATTGAAAATTGAAAGCTAGAAGTTCAAAATGAAATCTTAACATAAAGGAAATCAAGAGTTTATGATAAAATAAATGTGGGGTCAAAAAAAGCATTTTCAATGGGGCATTTTTTGCCACTAGGAACTAATCTGTCGGTTTTTGTGTAGACGACAATTCAATATACACTAAAAAAGAATATCCTCTGGCAAGTTTGAGCAATATTCATTCAACACAACCAAAATGGCATCAACATGAAAACCTGAATGGCTGAAAAATGGCCCCAGGGACTCTTAAGGGTTAATGTCATAACATGTGTGTAAAAACATTTCCACAGCACCCAAGATAATCTTCTTATCGCTAACAAGTTTACAACATTATATATTACAGAAAAGCAGCAAATGCTCATTTAGGAAAAACTAGAAACAGCCATGTTTGGCAGTTTTGTTACTTCAAGAAAAATGTGTCAAATAAAACATGACCAGATGTTGCTATAATAAGTCAGGGTATTTGCAAAATATATTACAATTCATGCTAACGGTATTATGCATGATGACCGATTGAGCCCAAATGCAGCACACACAACAATGAGACAGGGAGCTGTTGTAAAATAAAGAGTGTATTGGAAAAAAAGGAGTCTCTTGGTCAGAAGTGAGCAGGTACTTGGGTTGAGAGCCAGAAGGTTTGAGCAGAGCAAGCCAGGCAAGGTGAGTGCAGGGGGAAATCTTTGATCCAGAGAGTTATCCAGTATGGTACGGAGGCAGTTGTCAGGCAGTAAGGCTGCAGGCAGGTACAGCACACAGGGTTAGCAAACTTGGGTTTACAACGAGAGGGCAACAACTAACAATGTAGCAGAGTCTACAGAGTTGAAGCCAGGTATTTAAAGCCCAGCTGAGCGAGATGAACAGCAGCTTGCAGCAGGAATTGGTTGGGAAAAAGCAGACAGCATCACCGATGGTAATGAATGCCAAACCAAATGTCTTGATAATAGATGTAATACAATAGTTTTGAGATATTTCAATCTGGACAAAAGTAGTGGACAAGTAAACTAGCATCTGTATGCCTATAGCTACATTAACATTACCCATGGCAACCAATGAGCAAATAGACTGAGCATGTACTGTTATGTTACCATGGATTTGTTCTATGCGCTGCTTATTTGTGGCTGACTTCCTGTTTGTACAATAGGGATTGGTATGGGGACTAGCATGCACAGCAGGTGAGTTACCAAGCAGACTTCATAAAGTATGAGCTACTCGACACAACAGCAGTCTGTTGCTTAGCTATCTATTAGCATACTCATTAAATTCATGCTAGCATTTGACATCTGGACTTGATGGATGGGCAACAAAGTAAATGACGTAACCAACTGACAGTGTTCTTAAAAAACAGTAAGCTGTGTGACTGAGTAAGAGGAGCAAATGTTTGGTTGGCAGATCACCATAAACTGTGACTGTAACATCATCTCAGATGAGTTTAACTTGTTTTGTAACCGAAAGGTAATGAAGTAAAATGCTGTTTTTATTGATTAATCTACTTGCTGTTAAATATTTCATATAATCTTAAAAGTACGATTATTTCTCTGTCAATTGTAAGACTGATATGTACTATACATTAAAGGTAGGGTAGGTAAGAATGGAGAAACCAGCTGGAGTGCGCTAGAATTGGAAAGTACACAACCGGAAAAAATCTGCCTCTTCCTTCAGACTTTCTTCCAGAGCCCCTCCTCCAACACACATAAACGCACACATGACCAATGAGGGCACGAGATAAGTTTGTGCACAGATGGAAGGCTGACAGGCAGGTAGGCCATCCAGTTACTTTAGCCGGCTCAGATGATTGGTCGTGCTTTTTACAGCGCTACGGCTTCCACAGATGACATTTTGTTATGTATTTATTGTCAAAGCATTTAATGTATTCATTGCTATCGGGACGTTAAGAGCATTCCATGGAATATAACAAAAAGTGTTTCTGAATGTGAACCCTTTGGAATTACCTGGATTTCTGCATAAATTGGTCGGAGGAAGCTACTGCTGTCCACGTTTGAAGTTTGCAAAAGACCACCTGGATGTTCCACAGCACTACTGGCAAAATATTCTGTGGACAGATGAAACCAAAGTTGAGTTGTTTGGAAGGAACACACAATGCTATGTGTGGAGAAAAAAAGGCACAGCACACCAACATCAAAACCTCATCCCAACTGTGAAGTATGGTGGAGGGAGCATCATGGTGTGGGGCTGCTTTGCTGCCTCAGGGCCTGGACAGATTGCCATCATCGACGGAAAAATCAATTCTCAAGTTTATCAAGACATTTTGATGGAGAACTTAAGGCCATCTGTCCACCAATTGAAGCTCAACAGAAGATGGGTGATGCAACAGGACAACGACCCAAAGCACAGAAGCAAATCAACAACAGAATGGCTTCAACAGAAGAAAATACGCCTTCTGGAGTGGCCCAGTCAGAGTCCTGACCTCAACCCAACTGAGATGCTGTGGCATGACCTCAAGAGAGCGATTCACACCAGACATCCCAAGAATATTACTGAACTGAAACAGTTTTGTAAAGAGGAATTCCTCCTGACCGTTGTGCAGGTCTGATATGCAACTATAGGAAACGTTTGGTTGAGGTTATTGCTGCCAAAGGAGGGTTATTAAATCCAAGGGTTCACATCCTTTTTCCACCCTGCACTGTGAATGTTTACATGGTGTGTTCAATAAATACATGAAAACATATAATTGTTTGTGTGGTTTTAGCTTAAGCAGCCTGTGTGTGTCTGTTGTTGTGAGTTAGATGAAGATCAGAACACATTTTATGACCAACTTATGCAGAAATCCAGGTAGTTCCAAAGGGTTCACTTACTTTTTCTTGCAACTGTATGTTATGGATTGCACCTTTTAAGGCTGAAAACAGTGAAACCATAATAATGATTCAGTGTAGCTAAATGTGTGGCTATCACCTATTTTAAGTGAGTATTTTGGTCTGAAATTACCTCGATGAAATCAGTAATTGGCTTTTTGTGTCACAGTGATTAGTATTTTATGACAAAGGCCGGAGGAAAATAAAAGAAAACACATCTTTTAAAAGTTCCAATAAAAGCAATTGTGCTGATTTGTTTGTTATGTATTTCTCTGTTGAGCTCCTGTGCTTTAGTGTGGTTATGGAGAAACACAACAAAGTGTAGACAGGGTGATGGGGTCATTTTTAGAATAGATTTTCTGAAACACAATGAGAAGTTCTGTTGTTTGGCTGTGAACAACGTTGTCTGTTTATTAATTCCCAGCCAAGATCAGTTGGAGAGTATTCTCATCTTTCTCTGCTCATTTCTTCCAACTCCTCTTCACTTCACACATCGTAGTCAAACTATAAGGATGCTCACAAACCTTGTCATATTTAGTGTGAAAGAATGTGGTATTCATAGTGCACATCCCTAAGGGTTCTGATGGGGATGTCATCTAGATACGTGTCCCCATTAACTTCCTCCTTTTATTCAACTTGGACATGGGTGTACGGAGGGAACAGTGGGTGCTATTGTGGAGAAGTATATGGGCCGAGGTGGGAGTGTTTTATGGTGCCTTAGCTGAGCCAAATTCAGCGAGCAAAAGTGGATGAGTCAGAGCTTATCCACCTTAGAGCAGGAAGACTACGGAGAAGCCTGTAAGAAGTGTTTAAGCTCAAAAAGAGATGAAGGGCAAGATAAGTTCAAATACTTAGTGGACTTTTTGCTAAAAAAAACACCTCGATTTGCTCATAAATGTGGATTTGATTTGATTTCTTAACATCATTCAAATCCTTTCCTTAATCAGCAAAGCGATAACGAGTTACAAAGCAATATTTCTCCAGGAGGAACCAGATTTCTTCTTTCTGTATAATATGATGTTATTTCTCTGCACAGGACAAATAGATACAACTGTCTGGGGACTTCCATAAGCAGCTTCTCAAACGGCAGCAGCACTCCGCTCCTGATAACTACGCTCCAGTGGTTTTCTGCACTTCAAGAGACCATGCGCGGCTGTGAAGTGCCCTTACCGCGCACGTGATTCACTGTATCTTGGCTAACTGCTTGCTCAGACTACTTGCAGTGTAGGAGGCACTTCCAGATGCAATTTGCCAATTGCTACTGACACAAATGTGGCCCACATCCTTTTCAGCCCCTGGTGCCAGGTACTTGTATTCTAATCCAAATGAGCTCATTTACTCTCATGACACACTATGAGAAATTGCAGCGTAAGCAAACTTGTTGCAGAATAGACCTGAATGCAACAGTGTCCATGACAGTCTGATAGGTTCCACTCCGCAAGAATCTACTCCTTTTATTTACTGTACATTACAGTTCATTATCTTCAACGTCCTCTCTGCTGAATCGTACATTTGTATGCCTTCAAGGCCCTCTCCCACTGCAAATGGCACTTTGATAAAGTGGTGCCAAGAGCAAAGGCAGCCTTCAAAAATCATAGTGTTCTCCAAAGTTGTTCAGGAAGCGAGGGGTGGAAGACGGAAAATGGATGGACTCTGATGTGGAAAGCACTGCAATAGTTGCGGGGATGTCCATTCAAAGCATCAGTTCTCGAAAATTACAAAAGACGCATCATATTTTACTGGCCCCTCTTGATATCTAGCATCCTTTGAAGACAATGACATTGTAGAAAAACAAGATGGCAGATGGAACTACAAAAACTGCTTCATCACGTTTATGCATCTAATCCTGGTGACCCATGAGCACATCCGAATAGAGGTTTTGCAGGTACAGTACATTCCCTTTGGAGGACACTGGGGGGCTGGCCTTCTAAATATCTCAATGTCTCAGAATCTCCCAGGAGGAAATGGTGAATGTGGCTACGAAGAAGGATGTCTACCTCTTAGCAGTGGCAGGATACTTTAGATCAGGGGTGGGGAACTTCCGGCCTCCGGGCCGTATACAGACCGCGAGACCATTTGGTTTGGCCCTCGAGGTAATTGATAAACACATGCAAAAAAGAAAAAAATTAAAGAAATCTAGACCACAAAACAATTAAACAAGCGAGTGCCTGTTTTTCCTGGCCAAGGTCAGGGTCCTTGAACACAACACGAGCCTAGTGTCATCACCTGGTATATGTCTCGTCTGACAGGGGTGCAGTGCTGACGGAGAGCACCAGAACGCTGCTCCGGCACTTCAGAAATTGCAGTACCCATAAGGAGCCGTACACATGCCGCAGTTTGTGCGTGGCTGTTAGTTGAAAGCCCAGTGTCGATCTGTTCATCTGTCATACTGATCATACAGTCAATAACTTTGTTGTTATTAGCATCTGGTTAGCTAGCTATGCTAACGAATATAAGAAGCTTTTTCCACAACCAGTGAGGTAAAGTCACATCTTTATATGATCATTATAGTTTTAAAAAAATAAGAGAATAAAGTAAACGGGTATAAAATACTATATGACAGTAAAAAAAGTTGTTATTAATAAACAAGAATACAGTTTGAAAGGAGAGTGATTTGTACAATATCCATAAAGAAAAAGAAAATCTGCTTCCAGTTCTGTTTCATATGGATGTTGAGAGATGTAGGCTATCCATCTCCTAATGTTGCTCTCAAAGTGCACCAGATTCATGCTTTTAACTTCAACATTTAAACAAAAATCTTCCCGGGGGAGCATGCCCCCGGACCCCCCTAGAGGAGGTTAGGTCCCCCCCACTGAAATCATGTTCACATGGATAGGAAACTAAATGCATTTGCACACATCTTGTGTCCATATCTTTCTGTTTTGGTGGTCATGCCACAACCGTGCACGTGCATGCATGCGCGAGTCATGGTAAGATATCTGGATTAAGAGGTTGCTTTTTCTTTGCACAGCATGAAAGAAAAGCCAAATGAATGGGCTGTGATTTTAGTATTTCTAAGCAGATGTCAATAATTTGTACGGCCCTCGGAGGATGTTGAAAAAATGTAAATGGCCCTTGAGAGGAAAAAAGTTCCCCATCCCTCCCTGCTTTAGATTTTAGATTGAGTTCATTTTGAATATTTCATTGGTGGAAAGTAGTTCCACACAGCATGGTCAGTGTCCAAACAATAAGACTTTTCTGTACACACTGCCGTTTGTTTGCCCTTTCATGAGTTGTGAGCAGTGTGGTTAACACCTCAGTAACTGTCGAGGCCGGGAGAAGTTCAGCAGTCCTCTTTTAGATTTTTTATTGACAGAGGTTCACGCTTCTTCTGTGAACTCTTCTAAGTGTTCACTTTCTGGAGGCATTAACAGCTTTCGCACTGACAGATTGAGTGTGAAAATCGGTTAGTCTTACTTCCTGACTGTAAAAGTCAGACCACCAAAGGGCCGGAAATGTCATTAAATGGTGGCGCAAGCATCATAGTAGTTAGCTACTCAGAAAAGCATTATGAAATGTTTTTATAAACAACTTTCCCACATATTTCTGTTTGTGGTACATCACTGGAAGACAAACAATATCGTTCTACATTCCATACAGCAGTCAATAAAGCCAGGTTTGAGACAATCAGGCAAGAGAAAATGGCCATAAAGCTTTTGTTCGGGATACACCTGAGACTCTCTGAGCTTAATCATCCGTTACCTTCACACGGCTGTAAAGAAGTATGAAAAATAAATAGGTTTTGCCTGATCTGTAAAAAACAGCTACAGTAAAGCAGAATCGTCATTTATAAAGGAAGCCAGAAATAGGTCATTCATTGATGATGTCACGCGTCCATGTGGGAAACAGATGTGTTTATTTGTTGGCTTCCTTGATCATAGTTAACTATCTCTTCATTGCATGGCTTTGTCACAAACCTATTTCTAAACTATTAACTAATCCAAACCATGGGATCGCACTTGTTGAAAACTCGATCCATCAGGTGGTTTTTATGCCCTTGCTTTTAACCACTGAAAATCAGCTTTACTGCTAATGGTGGCCCTCATTCAGCAGTATTTTTGAACACTAGACATGGCAAGTACCTTTGATACGATTAATCAAAAGATCTTATCTTCTCCTTTCCCCCTGCTCTTTCAATGGGAAAGATTGACACGCTTAGATTTGGCACAAACACCCTGGCAGAGAAGCAAAATTGCCTCGTACTTCATCACTCTTGTCAGTTGAAAGGCTGCGTTGTAATGCATTGCAGATTTTCTCCTCCTAGTATATCTGTGGCAGTGCAGCAGGGATGACGGAAAGTTCTGACACAATATCTGCACACAGATACAACTCTATCCACTGTGGTGTTTCGGGACTCTGGGATTCTTTCCAGACTGCCCTCACAATTGCTAATTGGGGCTTGAACATCTGTATGTGAGCCAACCACTGATGAGTCTCGTCAAGTTTAACAGTCTCGCCAACCGGCTGTCCAGACCTGACTCAGACTGACAGCATCTGTCTGGTTAGCATTCATCTCCCTGCAGAAATAAGACCGTGAGTGAGCATGTCAAGACACAGCCAGCTACTGTATGATGAAGGTCCCCTGACTCGAATTTGACATGCCAACCCACCGCTAAGAGTATCAGCTTAGATTTTGACAACAGATGCCTCATGACATGCATGCACAGTGAGGAAACACCTCTTGAAGGATCCACTTCTGTCTGTCATGACACAAGGAATATCTTCACCATCTCACATGATGAAGATCTATGTGGATTTATGAGGTATTTATTACCTATTTCCTCATTTGCTTTTTAAATACCCCCCTTTGTATATGTTGGTATTCTGTCTCATAATGCATCCCCTGACACGCTCAATCTTTCTTCCCCGAAACGTCTCAGGTGCAACCTTGACATATTAGGACATTAAATCTGCTTCAGCACCTGTCGCAGCCCTAAAGTGCTTCCACATTTCTGTTTTCTCAAGCGCATCAAGGAAAATACAATTTCACCCCCCGTGTCTGTCTCTGTCACATCCACTCTTGCAGACCCTTCCATGTCCACCTTTCCCTCCCCTTTGCTGTCTCTTGTTATTCCAATCCTATTTTATACCCCAGTGTTTAAGGGATTTATGTCCTTGCATTGTTATTATTTCATTTGTATGGCCTCAACCAAATGGCTTGTGTCTGATGCAACTTGTTTATGCCTTTGTGTATCTCAATCAAATGTTTCTCCATCCATGTCATGATTATGAACTGAATGGCATCGACACACCCTAATAAAAAGTACTATATTCTACACAAAATGAAGGCTAATAACAATAGTGAAGGTTTATTTGTGTGTGTTGTTGATTGAGTGCTTCAGTCTCTTTTTCATCCGACCATTTTCCCTGTGCTCTGCCATCTCCCCGTTCATCTGCTCCTCACTCTGTTACAAACTAATTATTCTTTATTAAACTACAATAGCTCCCAACCAGTCTATTAATTCAAAGGTCTGGATGGTAGTGCAACATGAGCTCTCCTATTAACTCAACATCATTATTCACGCCATATAAGGCTCTGGGGCTGATGACTTTCCCCAGCGATCCCTGTCCTACCCCCAAGTTAGCCTTTATTAGTGTTGGCATGACTTCTCCCATGGTTCTTTGCAACTTTTCCAAGTTGTCCGCTATATTCACTGGCTTCCGGTAACTGCTAGAATTCACTTCAAGACACTGGTACTTGCGTACCATGCTGCGAATGGATCTGGCCCTTCCTACATCCAGGACATGGTTAAACCGTACACCCCAGCACGTGCACTTCGCTCTGCATCAGCCAAACGACTCGCTGCACCCTCGCTGCGAGGGGGACCCAAGTTCCCATCAGCAAAAACACGTGGGTTTGCTATCCTGGCTCCAAAATGGTGGAATGAGCTCCCCATTGAAATCAGGACCGCAGAAAGCTTACACACCTTCCGGCGCAGACTGAAAACTCATCTCTTTGGACTCCACCTCGAGCGATAGAATGACTAACAAAGAACTGCTAACAGAGCACTTATATACTAATAAAGGACTGGCTTAGCCAGTTGAGCAGCACTTGAAACGATTGGCTCTTTGAAACCTGATGTTCTTATATGATTCTGTTTTCCTCAAGGTTGTGTCTTCCTGGTCGAATGTACTTATTGTAAGTCGCTTTGGATAAAAGCGTCAGCTAAATGCAATGTAATGTAATGTAATGTTAATGACACAAATGATCATCCTATGTGTCATAGACCTTGCTTTTGAGTTAAATGCAGTCACTTCAACATCTACATCCAAAAAGAGCTGAATCTATGACATTTATCTGGTTGTTGAGTTTAAAAAATAAAATAATATATACGCTGAAACATCTAAACACCAATGTGTCAATTTCAACATTTCACTAAATGTGCCCCAAACCATTGGTCTTTAACACCAGATGGCTGTAGAGAAGCAGTCTCCATGGAAACAGACTCTTAGTGAAGTTTAATGAGGACAGAAAGATAGGGGACATAGTGTGACGAGTCAGTCAGCGTCCAGATGCTGAGATCTGTTTCAGTGCACAAGGCCCGCCCCTTACCTGCTACACTCTGCTAATGAAGGACTATGAATACATAATAATAATAATAATACATTTATTTTGGGGGGCGCCTTTCATAACACCCAAGGACACCTTACAGGGTTACAGATTTACCATTTACTTTTACAATTTTACCTTACAAATTAAAACAGTGGATTTAGTGAAGTATCAGCCGGGGTAAGACGAGACAAACAACAGGAAATTGACTACAAAAGGACACAAAAGGACACAAAAGGACGCAGGAGATTATAAAGAAAATGCCAGTTTGAACAGGTGGGTTTTGAGTTGGGTTTTGAATGTTGTTATGGAATCAGACCATCGGATGTGTCGTGGCAGGGGGTTCCAGAGTCTGGGAGCCGAGCAGCTGAAAGCTCGAGCACCCATGGTTTTGAGGCGATAGCTTGGGACGGTGAGAAGTCCTACGGACGAAGAGCGGAGGGTGCGGGAGGAAGGAGGTCAGAGATGTAGATGGGGGCAAGGTTATGGACAGCTTTGTATATGAGTAGAATGTTTTTGTAGTCAATACGGTAGCGTACAGGAAGCCAGTGTAGCTGAGTGAGCATGGGGGTGATGTGGGCAGATGAGTTGGTGCGGGTGATGATCATAAGCAAGAAGGCTTTGGGAACCACTGTGATAAACACAGATTAACACAGGGTTGTTTTAAACAATGTCATGTACAGCAATATAGTTGACCATGCTATGTTGTTCATTGGCCAATACATGGTTGGGAAGTATTGATATTATTTTACATTCTCCCCATCAGGGCCGCCCCTGGCCAACTTGTGGTTGAATGTGTTGTTGTCAATTGTACAACCTCATTTGCAGCTTGGTCACTTTAGCAAATTCACATATGTTTAATGGGGAAGAAGTTGCTCCTGGTGACTCTCTATAAAAAGTAATGACCTACTCTGGAATTCCCTTTAGCTCTGCCTTTTAGCCTGAGCCCTAGCATTTTTAGGTCTTAGCAAATACATAAATACAGAAGCCTGGTTAAAAGCTTGTTATCATTTAAAATGAGAACATTGTACAATAAATTCAGTGCAAAAAGCAGCTCTCTAAAAGTGTTAACATTGCAGCTAAGGTCACTGAAAAGTCACAAAAAGAACATGGTAATATATTTCAGAGTGCTCTTCACAGAAAGCCTCAACATGTAACTGCATCTGACACCTCTTGTGTTATATTTTACTTATAAGCTCCTCCTATAGGCTACCTGCCAGTTTTCACTATTGCATATTGTACAATATACTTGATATTTTGTTTGATTTTAATGGAGTGTTTTGCTATTTGTATTTATATGTTCCTTTACTGTACTTGTGCACCGGCAATGTTGCCTTCCTATTAAATGTAACTCGGGTCACAAAGGGTTAACTGCTAGGTAATGTTGTGTAGCCAATTGTAAGACAGAGTTCTCAACACAGAAGTGTCCTAGCCAATCAGAATGCAGGTCCCGCATCTCAGACGCGAGGTGACAGTGGAGAGAGACCCGGGTTGCGTTCCAATAGTCCATTTAGCTTAGGAACCTTCCTAACGGAGTGAAATGACCCGGAAGTCCCTCAGTGGCAGCCGTGATAAGTGCCGTTCGAATTCTCTAAATGAAAGGAAAGGAGGTTTCAAACTTCCTTTATAACCTCCTTTAGCTTAGGAACCTCTGGACCTCCCTTACCGAAAGGAGAAAATGCTGCCCCACAATGCATTGCAGCCGCAGCATTTGCCGTCACTCAACAGTCGGCCGTTCACGAAAACAACCGATTATGACGGAGAAATTATATCATGAACGTTACGGTGCTTATTAAGCATTTTAAAACGTATGTGGTAAGTTGCCAAAGTGCTTTGTTTTGAACGTTCATCAGTATCATAATCAAAAAGAGAAATATGAACGTTAGTTTTTACAGAAATTATCAAATAAAGTCAACATTTCACAGTCTTTACTGAGCTGTGTGGGGTTTGTTCAACTTTTAAAAGATGTTTGAATGGTGATATACACAGTGATAGATATTAAGGACTAACGTTTATAATAAATACATTTGTATTGATTTTAAGATATTTTCATAGTTCATACAATCATACGCATTGGGATCATTTGTATTAATGTGGACCGGAGGGAGAGGGTGACGAGCATAAGTTTCACTTTCCTTTTTTATTAGAATTCCAACTTTGGTCCTGAAGAATATGTTTCTCTGTTGTCCCCGTTCATAAAGCAAAGCAGCAGCATCAGAGCACGGTGCAGAGTCTCTAGATGAGTTTACAGTAGTCCCTCCTTCTTATTATACATCCATGTTGTAGTCCGCCAACCCTGTCTCCTAAAAATTACGTTCCCACAGAACTAAACTGCATTCTCAATTACGTTTAGCTAGAAACGTATTTTCTCCCAAGTTACGTTCGTTATGAACGTATCTCAAATACGTTTATTTTCTACACTTCCAGAAACATATTTTCTCCCACGTTACGTTTCTTATGAACGTATCTTAAATACGTTTATTTTCTACATATCTTTGCCATTTATTGTCTTGCTTATAATAATGATAATAGTCATTTATAAATATCATTTTAGAGCACACATGTGAAATCAGTAGGCGAGACTGTAATTTCGCCAGCTGTTACTCTCATGAGCGAGGCAGAAAATATTAGTTTTAACATGCCAAAAAGCTGCTGTGTCGTTTATTGCACCTCAAACATAAAAAAAATCCAAAGTTACGTGTTTTTGTACTTCCTCTAAGAAGAAAGGACAGTAACAGAAGATCTCTGTGACGCCAGATGTGGTGTTGTTAATGCGATATGATATCCGAAAAAAAATTCAGTTTAGGATGGCCGAAGACACTACACTACCCATAATCCCCAGCTATCGTTTGGGACTACAGTCCCGTTGACAAACCCTGTGATTAATCTTCAAGCTCTGGGATTGGATGTTGGAGTGGCAGTGCGCCAAGGTTACGCCGAGCGTCAAGCTGTTTGAAATGGAAATCATGGCAGACTACTCAAAACTGGACTCGAAAGCCCCCCAGAACTACACATGCTGGCTATTGTGTTTCGCAACATGTTCTCTATGGCACGTCTCTACTGGGAATTTTGGTTTTAAAAGACGTTTTCGTTTTTCCCAAAATTAGAAGTTGACAGTATTAAACTGTGTACAGCCCTGGAGATTTAGGCGATAGGAAACAAATTGGTGTGTACAAATGTAAAACATGTAATTACTAAATGGGTGAAAATCGCTTTTATCCATAATGGGCAGCATTAATATATACCCACATTGTTGTATCTTGTGATCAATAATTGTATGTCCACAACGTAAGAGTAGATTTAACTGGTTTACTTTGGTAACATGCTTCCGGGACTTCCTCATGGGAACGTATAAAACAGGCTCTTTTAATACCAAGAGTGAGTTTGCCCCCCTGCTGGACAAATGCAATAACATGTAATAATAACACAAAATAAGATACCACATTTCCCCCCCTTTAAGCTGACAACACTTCCCGAAGGTGGGGGTATAACATACTCCCGTTTCACAACATTTGGAGGTACTGACATAAATCATTTCACTTTCAAAGATTAACATTCTAAACATTTCCTTAAAGTGAGAACAGAGAATTATGCTGCTCTATTAATTGAACATCTCTTGATCTATTTAACAAAGTCTTTCAGGTATACAGGTGGCTGTCTCTCGCGCTCTGATCGTCTCACCACGGGTGTAACAGGCAAGTCCGGCGGGACCGGAGTACACAGAATCACTGGCTCACTTGCAGGAGGTCCTTCTTGCTCGATTGTCACTGGAACCACAGTGTCTCTGTTGGAGTCCAGCACTGGCTCTAAGGACACGGTGTCTGTCAATCTGGCTCTTACTTGATCCACATGCCGCTTCACGAGTTGACCACTTCCAATGATCACTGTATATGACACTGGACCTGATGAGCTGTCGATGACTGCAGGGATCCATTTAGGTCCATAAGATTAGTTTCTGATGAAAACTTTATCCCCAGGTGAGAAACTTCTCAGTTTCCTGTTTGTATCATGGGACTGTTTCCGTTTTAGTTGTTTTTGCTGCACTCTTGTTTTCACATCTGGCAGGAGCAGGTCAAGTGCAGATCTGAGTCTCCTTGACATCATCAACTCTGCAGGCGACAGGCCTGTGGTCGCGTGAGGTGTGATGCAGTAACTGAACAGAAACCTTGACAGTCTAGTTTGCAATGTTTCACCTTTCATCTTTTTCATCCCCCCTTTGAAGGTTTGGACCGCCCTCTCTGCCAGCCCATTAGAAGACGGGTGAAACGGTGCTGACCTCACATGGCGGATGCCATTTTGTTTCATGAAAGTCTCAAATTCAGCACTTGTAAAACAGGTTCCGTTGTGTGACACCAACATTTTTGGCAGTCCAAAAACACTGAAACTCTGACGTAACTTTTCAATGGTCACCTGTGATGTCGCTGACTTCACTGGATAAATATCCATTCATTTTTGAGTGAGCATCCACTATCAGTAGAAACATCTCTCCCAGGAAAGGACCTGCATAGTCCACATGAATTCTCGTCCAGGGAGACTCCGGCCACTCCCAGGGATGTAATGGTGCTGATGGTGGTGACTTGTGGTGCTTTTGGCACTCCTCACAAGACTGCACTTCCTTTTCTACATCCTGGTCCATCCCAGGCCACCATACATACGATCTAGCCAGACCTTTCATCTTTGACATGCCGGAATGTGTTTGGTGCAGTACTTTCAATATATTTTCCCTGCCTTTGTTTGGTACGATGACTCGTGATGGCTCCCCAGAGCAGGCAGCCATCCCTCACACTCAGTTCCTCTCTCCTCTGATGATACGGCTTGAGAGGAGCCTCAGTCACTGAAGGCCATCCCGACAGGACATAACCATGAACTTGAGACACTATTACATCCTTAGCTGTCCAGTGTTTTATTTTGGCTGTGTCCACGAGTGTGTCATCCAGAAGATCAATCATGAGCACTTGTTCTGCGGTCTCACTCTCTCGCACATCTTCCGACAGCGGCAGTCTGCTTAATGCGTCCGCATTAGCGTTGTTCTTTCCTGGTTTGTACACAATGTGATACTCATAGGCACTCAGGTGCACCGCCCATCTCTGAACTCTAGGGGAACCCATCTGTGGAATGGGTTTATTTTCGTTGAAGAGAGAGATCAGTGGCTTGTGGTCTGTATAGATGGTGAAAGTTCGACCATACAAGTACTTGTGGAATTTCTTGATTCCAAATATAACTGCTAAGCCTTCTTTGTCAAGCTGTGAGTAATTCTTTTCAGCAGGCGCTAGGGTACGCGACATGAACCCGAAAGGACGTTCAGTTCCATCGTCCATTACGTGTGATAAAACAGCGCCCACCCCGTAAGGTGACGCATCACATGACATAATTAACTCTCGGTCAGCAGAGTAATGCACCAACACTTCTCCTGAGTTTAACAGGGCTTTTGATTTTTGAAAAGCCTCTTCCTGTTTCTTGTGCCATGTCCATCGCATCTTGTCGCAGGAGCTCATGCAGTGGTGCCAATAGTGTAGCTAAGTTTGGCAGAAATTTGTTATAGTAATTTAGCAAACCTAAGTACGACTTGAGTTCAGTAACATTCGTGGGGTTGGGAGCCTCCATGATGGCTTTGACTTTCTTTCCCACAGGGTGAAGTCCCTGTGCGTCCACTCGATGTCCCAGATATTCCACTTGCTCTTCCAGGAAAGTGCACTTGCTCCTTCTCAGACACAATCCTGCCTCCTCCAGCTTTGCCAACACTGTTTCGAGGTTCTGCAGATGGTCTTCCTCATCCACACCGCTCACCAGGATGTCATCTAAATACACTGCCACGAAAGGAATGCCTCGCAGGAGACCTTCCATTGTCCTCTGAAATATAGCTGGGGCTGATGCTACTCCAAAAGGCAGTCTGTTGTATGTGAATAAGCCTCTGTGCGTATTCACTGTTAAGTATTTATTAGATTCATCATCCATGAGTATTTGCTGGTATGCATGACTCCTGTCCAACTTTGTGAACTGTTTTCCTCCTGTCAGTGCTGCAAACAGATCTTCCATTTGGGGTATGGGGTATTGTTCAAGTGAGGAAACTGTATTTACAGTGAGCTTGTAGTCTCCACATAGCCTTACTGTCCCAACAGGATTCAGTATTGGAACCACTGGTGCTGCCCATTCTGCATGTTTAACAGGTGAGATTACTCCTTCTTTCGACAATCTGTCTATTTCTTCATCTACTTTGGTGCGCATGGCATACGGGACAGACCTTGGACGGAAGAAACGAGGGACTGAATCAGCCTTTACATGGATGGTAGCTTTCATACCTTTCAGTGTGCCAACTGCCAAGCTCCTCTTTGAAGACATTTTCATGTTTGCTCAGTACTTGCAGCAGCGATTTGTCCTCTGTCTTCAGGTGTTTCAGGACTCGGGATTTGTGTCTGATCTTGATTTCTTTCCAACTCAGATGTATTTCCTCCAGCCAGCCTCTTCCCAGCAGGCTGGGGCCGTCCCCTTTAACCACAATGAGGGGCAGGTACCGCCTTTGATGTTTGTATTTCACTCTAACAATGGCAGCTCCGACCACATTAACAGGGTCACCTGTATAAGACTCGATGTGGATTTTGGTTGGTCTCAAACATGGACCTTTTGTGTCTTTCCATAGTCTTTGGAATGGCTGTTCATTCATTATTGTGAGACTACAGCCAGTGTCTATCTCAAAGTTAACAAACTTACTATCCAGCTTCACTTCAACCATGTATGGGTCTACTCGTCTCAGGTGCACTTCACTCATGCGTCCCAATCTGAACCTCATCTTATTTAGAAAGAATGTACCTTCTTCTGAGCTATCACTTTGGCTCTGTTGCTCTTGTACTTTATGAGAACGGTGATATGTGGTTTGCCTCCTTTCTCTCTTTGGGTCTGCATTTTTGTTGCTGTTTCCATTCTGTGTAGATCTACTACGACAAGCTCTGGCAATGTGTCCTATTTGACCACATGCATGACATTTCTCTTGTTTAAACGTACAGTCTGCTGCTTCGTGCTTGGTTCCCTTGCATCTGTAACACTCTTTGGTAGGTTCTCTGTGTGCATAAGCCTCCTGTGGCTTTTTATCCATTTTGAAGCATTTAGCTGTGGCCCCTTGGTTTTGTATCTCCTGTGCATTTTTATTTGCAGTCTCTGACGCCACAGCAATTGACAATGCTTTTTCAAATTTTAAATCCGCTTCTGATAAGAGTCGTCTCTGAATACGATCTTCATTTATTCCACAGACGATCCTGTCTCTCAACCTCTGCTGCAAAGTGTTACCATAGTTGCAATCCTGCGCTAACCGACGCAGCTCAGCCACGTATTCCATTACTGACTAATTGGGCTCACGGTTGCGGGAGTCAAACTTGTACCTTTGCACAATTTCACTAGGCTTTGGGTCAAAGTGATTTTTTAGCAGCTCCACAAGTTGTGTGTAAGTCTTATCCTTGGGCTTATCCGGACTGAGGAGGTTTTTCATAAGGCTGTATGTTGATGATCCCACAACACTTATTAATATGGCTCTTTGTCTGTCTCCATTATCAATTTCATTAGCCTCAAAAAACTGTTCCAATACCTCACAGTATTCTTCCCACTTCTGATGTTTTGCATCAAAAGGTGCCAGCGTGCCAATCATTGCCATTGTGTGTCAATGAATCCTCTCCTCCACCCGCAGACGTTGCTAATAATTTGAGCTAGCTGCCACTAACGACCCAAACCTGCATGTAAGGTGCTAACCAGTCCGTTCAGCATGTCCTCTTTGATCCCGTCTTGATCCTTGTCTTAATCCTCTTCTTAATCCTCGTCGCCAATAATATGTTGTATCTTGTGATCAATAATTGTATGTCCACAACGTAAGAGTAGATTTAACTGGTTTACTTTTGTAACATGCTTCCGGGACTTCCTCATGGGAACGTATACAACAGGCTCTTTATACGGTGGCCCTGAAGTGCAAAACACTACAGCATTTCAGAAAACACCACAGCATTTCACAAAACACTACAGCATTTCACAAAACACTACAGCATTTCACAAAACACTACAGCATTTCACAAAACACCACAGCATTTCACATTGGATGGAAAGGGTATTCCTTTAGGGAGAACACTTCTTGTTTGTGATTGGACAGAGCCAGCCAGAGATGCACTGCTGTGATTGGTTGTGTTTGCTGCCAGTCAAGAAATGACGCTTGTGATTAGCCCAACACATCAGCCGTTAGCTCAGCTGTTAGCACACACTCAGAGCTCACAGCTCCTCATATCTGTTCAGAAACTGGACAAAAGTTAAACATGTACAAACCACAGACTGTCTATGTCATGGTGAATACAGTCGCTGCTTTATTTATGTCTGTATGACGTTGTTGTGAGCGTGGACGGAGCAGCTACAGGTTAGTTTAGCCTGATGGATCCGATTCCCATTTACATGGAGATACGGCCCGCCCCCTCTCCAGCGTCTTGTTTGAATGACAGGAGTAAATACAGAATTAATGCTTTATTAACTCATGGTTTGTAAGGGGCTTATCTCCATGTAAATACTATGGTAGACCACCCAATATTCGCATCGCTCTAATCGCTCGAGTTTCACCGCGGCTGTCAGCTGTGTTTGCTCCTGTCAATGCTGTCATTCAAACAAGAGGCGCTGGAGAGGGGACGGGGCGTATCTCCATGTAAATCCTACAACAAAATGAACATATTTGACCGTGATTTAATTGTAATACATGTTTCAAAGTGATGCCGAAGTAACTACATACTGATAGCAGTTAGTAAAAACCATGAATTAACGCTTTGACAAGTCTGCAGACAAGACGGCAGGCGAAAAGCTTTTAAAATGCGTGTTTTCTGAATCGGATTCATCAGGCTAAACTAACCTGTAGCTGCTCCGTACACACTCACAACAACATCATACAGACATAAATAAAGCAGCGACTGTATTCGCCATGACATAGACAGTCTGTGGTTTGTACATGTTTAACTTTTGTCCAGTTTCTGAACAGATATGAGGAGCTGTGAGATCTGAGTGTGTGCTAACGGCTGATGTGTTGGGACCATACGTTGTGGGACCATGGTTGGGACATATTTCGCTGTCGGGTGTTGACCAATCACGAAGCGTCATTTCTTGACTGGCAGCAAAAACAACCAATCACAGCAGTGCTTCTCTGGCTGGCTCTGTCCAATCACAAACAAGAAGTGTTCTCCCTAAAGGAATACCCTTTCCGTCCAATGTGAAATGCTGTGGTGTTTTCTGAAATGCTGTGGTGTTTTCTGAAATGCTGCGGCGTTTTGTGAAATGCTGTAGTGTTTTGTGAAATGCTGTGGTGTTTTGTGAAATGCTGTAGTGTTTTGTGAAATGCTGTGGCGTTTTGTGAAATGCTGTGGTGTTTTCTGAAATGCTGTGGTGTCTTGCACTTCAGGGCCACCGTACTTTTAATACCAAGAGTGAGTTTGCCCCCTGCTGGACAAATGCAATAACATGTAATAATAACACAAGAGACGCATTCACACCGCAGTACTTTTCCCACAAAGGTTCATGAGAACTCTTTAGTTCTCATGAACTAAGTACAGATCGCGTTCACACCGGAATAAGTCCCTGGGGGTGGATTAGGCAAATGAAGCCGCTGACGTCACTTCTTCTACTTCTGCTTTGGGTTTACTGGCAGGCCGCAAACCACTTCACGGCGTATACTGCCGCCCAAAGTCCCCGGAGTTGGGGACTGGCTTCAGTAGAAGCTGCTGGGACTCCCAGCAGCTTCTACTGAAGCCTTCCGAGTAAATCGCCAGAACGCCGACACCTCCTCATCTCCACCGCTCCCATGTTTTATTTTGTGTTGCCATAAGTTAGTCTCTCTGCGTTTCTGCGCTGGGCTAATGCTAATAATGCTAATGCGAGGATAATAAAATGGCGGCTTCACAAAACTTTTTGGGAGTTTTACGGGGCGTGGTTTGCAATCCGCCCAGCCAATCAGAAATATAGCTCTTTTCTCACGAGAGCCACACGATAGTCCCTGCTCTCTAGCAGGGAATTTCGAGGGAGTAAAAAGTTTCTCATGAACTAATTTTAGTACCGGCTCTTTTTGGTGTGAACGGGACAAAAGAGTTCTCATGAACTAAGTTCTCATGAACCTTTGTGGGAAAAGTACTGCGGTGTGAATGCGCCTAAGGTAAGATACCAATATGGTCTAGCTGCGGCCGCGGACAGTACACGACGGTACACGACACGCCCACCTGACACGACACTACGGTGGCTGAGAGGCATGGCAGAGGCATGGCAGATGAAAAGCGAATTGACGACACTACACGACACGCCCCCTACTACGCCGTCTACGGTGGCTGAGAGACCGTACATGGCATGTTATTGTAGCATTTTAAGCAAATATTAGGCAAATAAATTAATAACCTATCCGTTTGAGAACCCCTTGGAACCCCTTATCCCATTTTGATGGTTGACATCTCATTTGAACAGTGAAAGCCAGAATGACATTTCATTTTATAATTTTGCAATAAGTCAAAGATATGTTTACTGTATATTATAAAAATGCTTGTCATGTAGGCATACTGGAGGTATGTCACCATAATAGGTGATTAATAATAAGATATATATAGCGCCTATATATACAGTGGGGCGAAAAAGTATTTAGTCAGCCACCAATTGTGCAAGTTCTCCCACTTAAAAAGATGAGAGGCCTGTAATTTTCATCCTAGGTACACTTCAACTATGAGAGACAGAATGGGGGGAAAGAATCCAGGAAATCTGATTTTAAGTATTTGGTCAATAACAAAAGTTCATCTCAATACTTTGTTATACACCCTTTGTTGGCAATGACAGAGGTCAAACGTTTTCTGTAAGTCTTCACAAGGTTTTCACACACTGTTGCTGGTATTTTGGCCCATTCCTCCATGCAGATCTCCTCTAGAGCAGTGATGTTTTGGGGCTGTCACTAGGCAACACAGACTTTCAACTCCCTCCAAAGATTTGCTATGGGGTTGAGATCTGGAGACTGGCTAGTCCACTCCAGGACCTTTAAATGCTTCTTACGAAGCCACTCCTTCGTTGCCCGGGTGGTGTGTTTGGGATCATTGTCATGCTGAAAGACCCAGCCACATTTCATCTTCAATGCCCTTGCTGATGGAAGGAGGTTGTCACTCAAAATCTCACGATACATGGCCCCATTCATTCTTTCCTTTACACGGATCAGTCGTCCTGGTCCCTTTGCAGAAAAACAGCCCCAAAGCATGATGTTTCCACGCCCATGTTTCACAGTAGGTATGGTGTTCTTTGGATGCAACTCAGCATTCTTTCTCCTCCAAACACGTCTAGTTGAGTTTTTACCCAAACGTTCTATTTTGGTTTCATCTAACCATATGACATTCTCCCAATCCTCTTCTGGATCATCTAAATGCTCTCTAGCAAACTTCAGACAGGCCTGGACATGTACTGGCTTATGCAGGGGGACACGTCTGGCACTGCAGGATTTGAGTCCCTGGCGGCGTAGTGTGTTACTGATGGTAGCCTTTGTTACTTTGGTCCCAGCTCTGCAGGTCATTGACTCGGTCCCCCGTGTGGTTCTGGGAGTTTTGCTCACCGTTCTTGTGATCATTTTGACCCCACAGGGTGAGATCTTGCGTGGAGCCCCAGATCGAGGGAGATTATCAGTGGTCTTGTTTGTCTTCCATTTTCTAATAATTGCTCCCACAGTTGATTTCTTCACACCAAGCTGCTTACCTATTACAGATTCAGTCTTCCCAGCCTGGTGCAGGTCTACAATTTTGTTTCTGGTGTCCTTTGACAGCTCTTTGGTCTTGGCCATAGTGGAGTTTGGAGTGTGACTGTTTGAGGTTGTGGACAGTTGTCTTTTATACTGATAACGAGTTCAAACAGGTGCCATTAATTCAGTTAACAAGTGGAGGACAGAGGAGGCCCTTAAAGAAGAAGTTACAGGTCTGTGAGAGCCAGAAATCTTATTTGTTTGTAGGTGACCAAATACTTATTTTACCGAGGAATTTACCAATTCATTCATTAAAAATCCTACAATGTGATTTCCTGGATTCTTTCCCCCATTCTGTCTCTCATAGTTGAAGTGTACCTAGGTTGACAATTACAGGCCTCTCATCTTTTTAAGTGGGAGAACTTGCACAATTGGGGGCTGACTAAATACTTTTTTGCCCCACTGTATATATATATATATATTAGGGCTGTCAAACGATTACAATTTTTAATCAGATTAATCACAGCTTAAAAATTAATTAATCATGATTAATCACCATTCGAACTATGTCCAAAATATGCCATTTATTTATGTATATTGTTGTGGGAATGGAAAGATAAATGAAAGAAGGCGGATATATCCATTTCACATACAGTATCTATGTTTATTATAACATTTTTCTGCGTGTCAAAATGAAAGACAACCCACACACCTATCAATCATCAAACCGTGGGGTCTTAATTCATTACGTGTTGATTTCTATCAACGGGGGAGTACTTCAGGAAAGTCGACAGAGGGGTGGGGGGGCGGCTAGTGGAGTACTTCGTGACCACAGAGTGTGAATGTTGTGATCAGCTGTTTTAGCGCAGTTCTCCAGTGGGGGAGTCTCCCTCCGCAGCCGGTTGGCGTAGTTTTGGCACAGTTCCGTTGTACAGACCGACGTTAACAGCAGCCCTGTCTGTGCACACGGAGACCGACTCTGTCGTCCGGTGATCTAACCGCCTTCTGGAAAAGCTTCACAAGTACGTGACGTCGGTACGCAAATGCGCTTTGTGACACAAGTGACGGTACGCATTTCAGATGACGCACATAAACTGCGTACCAGTTATGTGCACCCCTGTACCAGAGCCATATTATTACTATTATATGGCTCTGCTCTGTACTACAGCAAAAGTATTCTCCGTCGGGACTTCCTGCAACAACACCACGCCGTTATCAAATATGTTCTATTGAGAAGACGATCACTTCGTGACAAAAGTTTTCAAAACCGTGGCTACTGAAATCAATCTTACTAACTGCTGTCTGTGCAATTTACTCCGCGAGTTGGCAGACTTTATTTTGCTAACTTTAACATCATTTTTCATGGTGGGGCTAAGCCATTTCTTGGTATGGGTGTAGCCTACCCAGCCATACCCTGGCGCTGCCACTGTATGGGGCAGGCCATTCTGCACATGCGTTAAATGCGTTAAATATTTTAACGCAATTAATTCAAAAAATTAATTACCGCCGTTAACGCGATAATTTTGACAGCACTAATATATATATATATATATATATATATATATAGCAAAATAAACACAATTACACTGAGCTAAACAGCCACATCGACAAACAAACGAGAACCTAAATAGTATGTAATTATATCTAAAACCACAATACGTTCATTACCTGTACTCGGTGCGCCATATTGTTTGTTGTCTGTTGTCTGTAAACCTCCATGTCTCCTTAAATATCCTTGCGTCAGCGTCTCACGTGTTGGGCGTAATCTCTTCTGACCATATTTGGAAACAACTTTCGCGGCCGCAGCTAGACCCTTCTCAGCCACCGTAGTGTCGTGTCAGGTGGGCGTGTCGTGTACCATCGTGTACCGTCGTGTACTGTCCGCGGCCGCAGCTAGACCCTTCTCTAAGATACCACACCCAGGTTATACATGGCTCTCAGGCCACCAGATGAAAACAGTTGCCAACTCACCGCAGAGAAATAGAACACACCCGCTGTGCCACTCCATTTTCTCCAGCTGTATCGAAGCACTCTGGGAGAGCTGATTGCTGAATAGCTTGGCAGGGCTCTGCGTGTGTATCAGTCTCATTGTGTGTGTGTCTGTCAGTGGCTGATGTCCCACTGTGCGAAAGAGTAAATCCTCTCATCGTTAACCAGGCTTACGTGCTTGCTCATCATTCTCTTTCATCAAGACCTCTCCTTCCAGGCTCCCTCCTGTTGAACCCTCAACCCGTGGCTAAATGCTGCAGCATCTCCTTTCCTGTGTGCTTTGGATTGCTTCTTATATCGCTCCTAAAACTTGTCAAACACTGCACTTTAAATAAAAGCAAATGCAAATACAGTAGTAGGGCTGCAACAAACGACTAATTTGATAATCGATTAATGAAACGGTTAATCGACTATTCGGACTATTAGGCTATGCCTTGCACAATTTCTCAAACGCTCTTATTTAACCATCAACTTTTAGATTTAGCTTGAGGTTGTTTTAGGCATGTGGAAACTAACAATGAAGACAATAAAGATGAATACTTGATTCAAAAATACATATATTATCAGGGCTTGACAGTAACGGTTGCCAGGTTTCTATTGGCAACCATTCAGAAAAAATGTCAACCACTTCTTGGCCTTTGGTTGCCATCAGTGGCAACCAGTTTTTAACATAAAGAAATAAGGACAGCAAACAGCAAAATGTGCACCCCAAAAAAGATAAATGTTCATTATTTGTTGTATTAAGAGTGATATTTAATTATTGTTGTGACCAGTCGGAACCTGAGACTTAAGTTGCACGTGCATTGGTGTGATTACGGAGCCAGAAACGTGTACTCGCGTGCGCGGTGCGCCGTGTGTTTGTTTTAAAAAAAAAACGGCGACACAAATTAAGTTGTTTGACTGTGGGGTAAAAAGTTCGGCCAACCCGTCAACATCTCAAACGAATGTTCAAAGTGATTCAACGGATAAAGTGCCAGGTGAACCCGAACGAAAAGCAAAGAGGAAATGTGTAAATTCTTTGGAGGCGAAATATATATGTGCATTCACTTCCGGTAAAAGTTCTTTCAAAATAAGAGTCCCGATCTTATTACTACCAAAATAAAAGTGCAAAACTAAACTATACCATAGGACAAATATTGGCATAACAATATAATCACTTCTATAAAAAGGTAACACATGTTAAATATAGTTAGACATATTAAAGGTAATTTACAACATTAATAATTAATATCTAATTCTTAACTGTGAATGGTTTTCATTTATTTAACATTAGAAATGTATGAGTCTGGCCAATCCACGACTTCAATGCTGAAGGGCCAATGGATCTATGGTGGGGATCAGCACAAAGGTCAGGAAAACCCAAACTTGAAAGGGAGACAACGGATGAAAAATAAACTAGTGACTTACTCAATTCATTTGTGAGGGATCTGTGAAGAACAGGACAACAGCTGCACCACTGGTATTTTGTATACCAGTAATTGAGGGCGGACAAGTTTCCTACCACATAAGTTTCAAATAATTGCATTAATTACTTATTGTAAAGCATTTGAACATTCTTTTGTGTCACATGTTCATTATTAAGTTGATGTATAACTGTATAGTATCTTAATTATTTAAAATATAAGGTGTCTAAAAATGGCAACTGTATTTTCAGTTTTGGCAACCAAAAGCTGATGCCTGGTTGCCAGCCTGGCAACCACTTTTAAAAGTTAGCGTTGAGCCCTGATTATTAAATTAACTAAACAAATTATGAACAGAATTAACAACAATGTTTTAACAAATCGTATTAAATAATCTGATGACAGAACTGTAAACAGAATAGCTGAAACTTTAACAAAATAAATAACTCAGTTACCTCTAATCATTAACCCGTGTTTGTGTAATTGAGTTAACTCTGTGTGTTGCTGCTAGCATACAGAACACCTGACGTGGAAACGTTCCTCGTGGATGGGGCTACAGAGCTACTAGAAAGACAATCGAACCCGGTGCATTTCTCCGTCTGAATGTGGTGCACTTTTGATAAATGTTTAGACAAATTGCTCGTGTTATCGCCCTTACATGCTAAACTCTTATTGCACTTTTGGCAAAGAGCATTGTCCACATCGAGACTGGTAACATTTAACCACACCTTGGAGGGCTTCTCTCTGCCATCCCTGCCGTGTGTTGCTGCATGCATGTAGCAGCCACGTGTGTGTAAACTGCCCCGCCCCCTCGCACACAGACGGGGAGAGAGGTCTCGATTGGAAAGATCGAAAGTACATCATAGACGCATTTTTGTTTTCTTTTTGCATATTAGAAACTAGTTGGCGACCAGAGTTGGGTGTAACGCGTTACTTTGTAACGCGTTACTGTAATAATATTACTTTGTCGGTAACGGAGTAGTGTAACGCGCTACTTTTATAATCCAGTAATCACACTACAGTTACTAACATTGCCCCGACACGCGTTACTTCGTTACTTTCTAAAATCAGTCATAATCAAACCTCAACAAACACCTGCAAAGAACACATGCTAGGTGAAGCTAACGCACATAGCTGTTGTTTATTTATATCACACACACGTAGTTCTTCTTCTCTGTTTTCCGGTTGTTGCTTGTTTTGAATGACGAATACACACTACCGCTGCCTGCTGGTAAGGAGAGTTATTGCCACTCACGCATGCGCAGTTCGTACGTGCTCGGCTGAAGTCTGGCTCCAGTGCAACACATGGCCAACACGCAGGAGAACACGCTGACGCAACAGCGTGAGCAGAGATAGACTGCGCAAAATATACAGATAGCAGGAGACAGAGGACAGCCACGGTCAGATAGCAGGAGACAGAGGACAGCCACGGTCAGATAGCAGGAGACAGAGGACAGCCACGGTCAGATAGCAGGAGACAGAGGACTGCCATGGTCAGATAGGAAAACATTCAGGAGCTATCTGGATCAGTCTTATGCGACAATGGAAACTGAACTAAAGAGAACATTTGAAACTTTAGCAGTCTGCGTGATCTGCCTGTAGGGAGGGGCGGGCCGGCCCTGCGAGTAAAGTAACGAGTAAAGTAACGAGTAAAGTAACAAATTACTTTATGTAGATAGTAACGAAGTAGTGTAATATATTACTTTTTTTTAAAGTAATATGTAATATGTAATATATTACTTTTTTTTAGTAACGACCCCATCTCTGTTGGCGACACTAAGACTGTGATATAATGTTTTTGTAGCAATAATACATGACATATCTTTTTTCTCCAGTCCCGATAAAAAGACCGATAACGTTGGAGCTTAACGGCGTGTAAAACACACGTGATGAAGTCACCAACGAATCGACGACTGAATTAGTTGGCAACTAATTTGGTCGTCGATTGTAATCGATTAAGTCGATTAGTTGTTGCACCCCTATACAGTAGATATTACATTTGAATTATTTAACCAAGTCAAATTCAGTTTCTTATTCATAATCAGTATTTGCTCCTTTAGTTTGCATTTTGTGGTAAAGGGAGTGTTCTCTGGATTAGTATTTTCTCTGTATATACCTGACAATAATTTTAGACATTAATTATGCATAAGGGGTCACCTCTCCTCCGCCTGGTCGAGCTGAAACCTGTGCCGTTTTTCATAAGCTGTCACAAACAATCACCTTCACTGTGCTTGGTGGGCTGGACTGAGCCGTACTGGGGAAAACAATCCAGCAGCTAGCTATCAATCTCAAACACACACAGCAGTTCGTACCTGCTCTTAAAGCTGCCAGATTTGAGGATTGCCTAGTACTTCATTGAAAACCTAAGGCTTTTTTTCTCCCTGTCGTGGTGGCAATGACAGGTCTTTTGGCCATTTGTCACTGGGCTCAGAACACGGACCACAACGTGGTAATATGATATATTAACAGAGAGCTGGTATAACGCCTTGAGGGCAGTTTGAAGAATAAGCAGGCTGCCCTGTTCCAGCATTTTGCAGATTTAATCTTCTTTCTGCCAATATATGGGTGTTTTATGGAGTAGTTGTTTTAATGTGCAGGATAAGAACAGTTTTGTGAAACAGAAACAATAAAAGTGTACATATTGTACAGTCAATTCAGGTCATTTTCTTTAATTAATTACCATAATGCATTTGACTATTAATGTTGTATAACTCATGAGCTCATAGAAAAAAATTACCACAACAATGTACTTAAAAGTTTCTTTCACTAACTGTTTTTTGTCTGCCTGCTTTTAGGTCTACTGACTATGGGACCACCTACACCAAACTCAACCTGATGCCAGGGACAACAATCGTGGTGACCAGTTTCTATATCTGCCCAACCAACAAAAAAAAGGTAGGAGAATGCACATCTTATTAACCAGTTAAGCCCCATGCCCCCGGTACATCTTGCAAGAAACAGCGTCTGAGGGCTACTTAACATTTAATAAACTCTGAACTCATGGTAAAATACCCTTATTACTTATAGGATCTGCACAAACAATACATCGATTAGCAAGCTGAGATTCCACAGATTCCAGACACATAACTATCATCACTGAGCGATCAGAACTCGCGGCGAAACGACAACATACAACAACAAAGAAATTAGCCTTACGGAGCCAAAACGGCTAAAAACATCTTACTGTTGTGAATGGCATACAATGGCATTAAAATGATAAAAACGCTGCTGAAGGTTAATCCAATGTGTCTGTGTCACTTTGAAATGATTACTGATAATCCATCTTCATATTTATGTCAATAACGGAGATTTCATATTAGCTGCTACGATAGCTACAAGAGTGTATGACAGCTTCCGGTTTTGGGCATTCTGGCTACGCATCACTCATTCACCAATGGGTAATGTTTAGATGGATTTTACGAACGTCCCCTCGATTCTATTGGCTCTAACGGTTAAAAAGAGGTGTCAATCATCACAATTTACCGAGGGGGGCCAGACATATGGAAAATGCAGCCAAATGACCCCAGAAGTGGGTTTTTTCCCCTAAATCTCTCTAAAAAGGTCAAATGTCACTTATTTTGCATCAAGCTTGATACATGGTGCTTATTATATGTTATAAAACGGACAAGTCAAATCAAGCAATCTGATTGGTTCTTAGCCGTGATATACTGAGCGTATACCACGGGTAGAATTGTAAGTTACTTTTCACAACAAGTCAGTATCCCTCCGCGTCTGAGAAAAACAGTATACCGTTAGGCTGAAAAGCAAACTGCATGCAGTTTGCTTTTCATACTGGAACAAGAAAGCAGCGGAGAAGTAACGGGGCAGAAACCCTCCTTTTTACGCAGCGGTCCAGACATACACATCAAACGGCAAAACATATTCAGTGTGCAGTTCCTTTGGCATAAGGGCAGGGATATCTAGATACTTTCCAAGGTCTGACATCATGAATTGAGCTACTTTTAAAGCAAGCAACGATGTTTTCAAATCTGTAATCAAAGAGGTCCGCAAAAATACTATCGGCCAATCAGATTGCTTGATTTGACTTGTCAGTTTTATAAATATATTTACATTTCTTCTGTTACGAAACAAACTTACAAAGCATAAAATGGAAACATTTAAGATTAACTTCGACCTCCGGGGGGTCTTACTATGGAGGAGTGGATTGAGCAGTGCCTATCTCCAGAAAAAAAAGCACCTAAACGACGACATGCAGAGCTACGTGAAGAGCAGGTAGACCAACTGGAAAAGTACCACCATTCAAAAGCTTTCTGATGCGGGTCTTGAAACAAAGCTATGTTCGCTAGCTGTTAGTGTTGTTGCATAGCAACCACCTCGCACTATGTTTCGCGCAGAAGGCAACAGAGGGACTATTTTATTTGGAACATCATTATTTACTAATAAAAACTATTTAAATTAGAGTGTGTATTTTTTTTTCATATTGCCACACTTGATAACCGTTTTATAAAAGCAATAGCTCACTTCAGGCCGTGATATATGATCATTATATCACAGCTAAGGGGGTTGTCGACCCTCCGCTTCGCGTCGGGCCGAACCACGCCCCTTAGCTGTGATATAATGAGCATATACCACGGCCTGTCGTGAGCTATTGCTTAATTATAGCTTGGATTCCTAAAGCTTTTAGTCTACCATCCCATCATTCAAGGGTGGTTTTCACTGTAACTATTTATTTTTTTTTGATGGACACTATAATTTACATGTTCAATCTGAATTTACTTAAAAATAAAAATAAACTATATTGATTCTGACTTTTCTACATCCAACTCACAGGTTTATCATTGCTTTGAGAAAAAAGATTATTAATTTACCCCTTTTTAGAAGGGAATATAGTCATTTGTTCTGGGAATGTCATTTTCTTAACTGGTTAAAAATGTTTGTGTTGTCCATGACTTTGCTTATTTGCTCCTCTTGAACTGGCAATTTAAGTTAAAACAGAAAAGCTTTGTTAACAATGTGAGCTAGTGGCCTGAATGGCAGGGTAGGTGGGAATTGTAAGATGTGTCATTTAATGAAATGAAATTACACAATAAGACTTGGGGAAACTTCTTTTTTTGCATAACTTCTGGTAAAGCTATGCTTGTAAACTACCAAAACGCCTATTGGCCATAGTAAATAGTAAAGTTATAGTTATTGAACCCACTGGCAGTTTTTGCACACCAGTTACTAAACCAAATAAAAGCAGCATCAGAAAAGCTGAAGGAGGTACAGCATGTGACTTAAACTGACTGCACTCTTGGAGGCCTGTCAGATATTCTTTATGGCAGGTGTTACAGTCGGCGTCCAGGGTTCTTCCAATCGTTAAGAAGATGGAGGGAGATTCTATGTAGTCTCTATTCTCACATTCTGTTTCAGGCACCACTCCAACAAGTCTGCCAGATTTGCAATGTCATCGTCTTCACACACATACACACACTAATAGCAAGAGAGAGACAGCATGAGGGCATTTAATTACGTGGGGCTGGAGTAATTTTCCTTGGGGACCAAAAAAAAATGAGATGGGTGAAGAGAGTCACAGGTGCTGTGTGTGTGTGTTGTGACAGTAGGATGTCAAGCTGTCAATCAAGCTGCAGCTTAAACACACCTCCAGGCCTGCCAGGAGGCTGATGGAGGCTCAGGTTTGATGCTTCTGGTTGCAAACAGTTTATAGGGGTGTGTGTGTGACAGTGGATGTAGGCTGTGTCTGTTCAGTAGAGGTGATCGTTATACACTTTTATTTCAATATCAGCATGCTGCCATGTGTTTACTTCCTTTTTTTCAGCATCTGAATTATAACTGATCAAGGCAATTAGCTTCCCCTGCGCGGTTACTAACAAAAACACACGTGAGCACAGTTTGATCAATACTGCTAGGAACATCTGAAAACTGAAAACAGCAGGGTCTTTAAGCTCTGCGAGGGGATTACACACATTGTGAAGGGATCACACGGAAAAGGTGTGAGGGGCCTCGGGTAATCAATAGGACTTGAGGCAATTAGATAGAGGCGAGTCTTCAGACGGAGACAATGTCACCCTCCCTTTCCCTCCCTCCATCGCTTCCTTGAGAGCTCCATTAAAGGTTTGCTCGAGACCCATCGCAGGAGAGGGCTACCAAGGACCCTTGACACATTTCAACGGTATTGGACTCGTAAATAAACTTTGAGACTGGAAGCTCGGCACGCTCTCCTCTGCAATTTTCTTTAACACTTGTGTCTGGAGGGCTTTCAACCGGGCTAGTGTTTGCACAAGTCTATGTCCTTGTTGTTGAGTGCTCAGCGCGCGTGTGTGTGTGTGTGTGTGTGTGTGTGTGTGTGTGTGTGTGTGTGTGTGTGTGTGTGTGTGTGTGTGTGTGTGTGTGTGTTAAATGAAGGTTCACGGGGTGTGCTAAAAGGGATTCAAAGCTTCTTTTTCTAATTCTACTTATCTGTCGAGTCCCTTTCAGCCATTATAGAAATAAAGGTAAACATTTAAGCCTTATTAATTAACAATTGTTGTTTTGGATTCATGGCATCAAGTTTATTCTGTATCATCAATGTCACTAACTAAATAAGTAGATTTTAACATTGAAGTTTCCCTCAATGGTGACCTACAAAGTCTGTCCTTCCAAATCCCATTTGGACTATATCACTGTTTCCTAGGTAATGTTGTGTATTTAAAGGTATGACCATGACTATTCCCCAACCTTAACACTTTGCATTTGAAGGATCTATTTAACTCAAAAAGCCAGTGTCAGCTCATTCATGTCCATTAGTGATTCTCAACCAGGGGGTAAGTGTACCTTGGAGTAACTACAAAACTGAAGGGTGCTTGAAAAAACCTGTACTGTATCTCAGCCAATTAAATAATAAAAAAAATAGAAACTACAGTCCATTGGTTCTGGCTGCTTAGCATTCTAGTTCAGTCACACTGACTACAGCCTTCCAATAATGGTGAAAAGTCTGTCACTTCAAGTGGTAGCAGTACTGGTTACTTGTCCAAATATTGTGAAACATTTTTGAATTCTTAAAATCAACTCTGCCTAGTGAATAAGGTTGGTGCGTTGGCAAACCACACAGTGACACTGGGTTACTTGTCAAAACTACTTAAAGGATAAGGGTTTATCAATCATCAATCAGTCCCAACAAGACTGCTCACTATTGTGCAGCAGGGCATTTTTTTTTTTACCATTTTTTCTTTCTTGACACATTAACAATCGGCATCTTCATTAGACCAAGATAAAAATAATCCACTGGACTCCAGTGTATTTTGAGTTTACGACAATCCTGGACCACTAACGGCTTATCCAAATCTGATCCCCATCGAGAGTGTATTTTAAAGACATGCACTCCAAAAGCACCTTTATTGCCCCTCCTGAACATAGTTACTGCGCCAACACTCATCTCTGGCTTATAAGATTTCCATAACATCTCTACCTCAGTCATTTCCTAAGTAGCAGGGCATCACCCCGAATGCAGTATGCTCAAAGGCATGCCATCTTCTGATCTGGCATCCTAAAAATATCCTCTGCCACTAGTTGGCATTGCATCTCCTGAAGCTGAAGGCTTCCTGCTTGATGTAGTAACTAAAGGACTGATTTTGATTAACAGCAAAGGTTTTTGTTGCTCCATTGAACAAAGCATTACACCTATTGACGTTTATTAAATGAGACCGACAAGTCTTGAAGACAATCGGCATGAAAGCAACGAGAAGTTAACAACATTTTTCAGCGCACACTCCTTAGCCAATCTTTCTTTGGCTGAATCAAGCACTCACAGTACAGTAATAGATATACAGCTTCCTCCATAGGGCATTTTCCCCTTTTGTCAGTTTTGATGAAAGAGATGTACTGTATGTGTCTTCAAACCACTGTGCATCATGGTTTAAGTTTCAGCACTAAAAGGTACGTCAATACAGCAAAAACTATTCCAATGCAGCTTTACGTTTTGAGCAAACAAACAATTCTGGAATCTCACAAAATCAATGCAACATGCTATAAAGTAAAAACTCCTTTGCCTGCCCCAAAAACAAGTTGAAAGCACTTTTTGAAATGTCTTTACTCATCTACGAAGAAAGTGAGTAAAAGAAGAAAGCCAGAAAAAAAAACTAGGCAATCAGTATACACGGACAAAAGTAGAACGGTGTTGCAAAGATGAAGAATGGGAAAAAGAGTAATGGACTGAATGATACTGCAGATGTACTGTCTGCACTTCAGTGATTGGCACTTTAAAGAGCTTCAAAGAGAAAGGCAAGGTATTCAGATGTGGTCACATTATGCTTAGATGATATCTCTATGATGGGACCATTTTTGTAATTTGAGATAGACTATCCTATTCTTATGTGTGATTGACAGTGAAATAGCTGTCTGCTTTTCTCTCTTTGATCTCTTTCTAACTCTCAACTCTGTCCCCTACTTTTCATATGAAAAAATAAATATAATGATGGCTGGATCATTTTCCCTGAACCAAATAGATATTTTTGCACTAACGTCATCTTACAAGAGATGGTCTTGGAAGTAATGATGCACGATGATGCGGTTCGACATTAAAGAAGCCACTGATACCGCTAATGTAAAATTCAAGATACTTTTTTAATGTATTCTTCCTCAAGTTAGGCAAAGCCTGTGTTCTTATATTATTCATTTTATATCTCTATATTGATACATATTACATGTTCCTCGTAATTTAGTCTGGTGTAAATTAAATACGTGCACAACGAAGAAGTAACTATTTTTTATTTCTTTTACATATTTTTATACAACTTTTAAAATGATGAATTTTTAGAATTGTTTTGACCATAAATCAAACAAAGTATGCCTTTTCAAATTGTACCAGTCATTCTCTCAAGGCTACCATATTTGCAAATTACGCTTTCAGAAAGTCCTCCTACATTTTGAAGTATTCTTCATTCACACTACTCTCCCTATTTTTGACGTTGCTGAGTGTCCACCCTGGATCCTTTCTGTGTGATTAATGTTCAATCTGTTAGTAGGTTTACAGGCGTACTTTGATGGAGCACTTTGCTCTCAGCCTCCTGGGGTTAACCAAGTGTTTGCCTATGCATATTTTGAGAAACTTGCTGCATGAAAACACTTTACCAAATAGAAATAGAAAGTTAAGCGAGTCTCTTGTGGAAATGGCTCCTTTACTAATGTTGCTGACAAGCAAAGTTAAGCTGTGGGGCATTGCGATAGATAGATTTTCTCTTGAAACAAAAATAAAAACATGCAAAGGGACTTTTAATACAGCTTGACATACAGAAGCATGTGTTCCAGGGCTAAAAGCTACGCTGGTTAAACCACAGCACAGCTGCATGAGCACCATCCATTCCCCTCTTGGTTCCTCTTCCTCCTATCTCTGCAACCATGTCATCGGAGAAGCTGTATTATCTTTATCCTCTGCCCAGACTCTGATCTGGGACCTGTGGCACAGCCTGATAAGAAGGAGTGAATGGTGCAACTGTGAACCGAGGACAGTCGGAGGCGAGTTGAGATCACAGGAACTAGCACTAATACTTGCTGGAGGGTTATTGACTTTTGGTTCCACTACAGAGGTTTGGTACGCCCACACAGTCATATGGAAACAGCATTCGACTTCAGTGTGGACAGGCTTCATTTGAAGCTTCAGGAAGACTGAGTTACAAGAGCATGATACTCACTCGGTGTGAAGGAAGCAACTGATTTAAAAAATGAAAGAATAATGATATCATCTCGGGTCACAGTTCCATTTCAGTTTATCCAGTTGAGCTAAACTAAAAACACAAAGCGGAAAACAGTTCAGTTTTAGCAATTCATTGGCCAGAGAAGGGAACCAATGATAACAGACCTCATAGTTAAGAGGAAATTACACTTCATTGCCATGTTATCTTGGACACAAGTTGTTTTTCTGGTTGAAACAAGTTGTAGGAACAGTTGTGAGTTGCACCCCTACCCCCTGTTGGGTCTCTAACAACTCAATGTGTTGGACTCCAGCAGCTTGGTTTGTCATTATGCTTCTCAGCTAACTGATCTAGTCTTAACAGCTTTTTTACTGAAAACAGCTGCATAGGGATAGTTAATTGAGACTTTTGATATGGACCAAAAGCAGACCTTTATTAACTTATCATTAAGCTATAGCAAGACTAGTGCGAGACTGCTGTGGTTCATTTCCCTAACTTGCCCCGGGTTGCCTTTTGGGTTGCAATGATTTGCACTATATCCATAATTGATGGCCAGCTGCGCTGTATGCCCATATCAACCAACTGAGTCAGAAAAGTTCAATCAGAAGAATACGTTGCCAGAATGCTGCTTGTATTGTGGTGAACATATGCAGCACCTTTCCCACTTATCCTAAGTCTCCATTGCATCAGTTAGTTTAGCTGGAAGCTTGTCGGCTGCATGACTGCCTGGCATAACATTCCTCTGTCTGAGTTTCTGATAGTTGCAGCCAGGGGCGGACTGGCCATTGGGAATACCGGGAGTTCCCCGGTGGGCCGGTGCTGTGTGTGGGCTGGTGCTGTGTGTGGGCCGGAGGGCCAAAAAAATATTTTATTCTTAAAAAATGTAAAAAGTCAAATATATATATATTTTTTTCTTTGCCTAAATCCTACCGGCCCACATTTGTAAGTGTTCTGGCCACTCCCTGGAGGGGTGTGGCCCAGACCCCACTGGGCTGGGCTGGGCCGGGCCGTTTTGATAGGCTATCAGATAGTTTCACTTTCACACATCAGCTCCATAGCAGCTGTCACTGCGCAGTGAACGATCAGGAGTGAGTGACTGAGAGACCTAGCTGGCAGTTGCTTACAGATGGATAAACAAGCTCCAAAGCGTAAAGGCGTTTTTGTATAGTTTGTGTATACAGTATCCAGTATTGTGGCAAGTACTGTGTTCAGAGGGAGGGGCTTGCATAGGGGAGGGGGGGGTTGGCAGGGAAACGGGGTTCAGGGGGAGTGGCTGTACCCGTGGGATAGAAAAGGGGGAAGTGACGTCTGACTCAGAGGTCGCGCGGCTGTGGAGAAGAACGTGTTGCCCACATTCTGTTACTGAGTTCAGGCTAGTTAGCTAGCAGGTTTATTGTTTTGGGTGCAGTCACTTTTGCCTCCACTTGCTGTTCAAATAAATATTGAAAGAAAAAGTAAATCTGTTTACAGTTCTGTTTCATATGGGTGTTGAGAGATGTATCCATATATTTAGTCCCTAATTTTGCTCTCAAAGTGCACCAGAATGATGCATTTAACTTCAACATTTAAAAAAATAATCTTCCCGGGGTAGCATGCCCCCAGACCCCCCTAGAGGAGGTAAGGTCTACCACCTGCCCACACCCCCTGTTAAATTGTCTCACCCACATTGAGGATGCTTCCTACGCCCATGTTTTATTCCATGCGTCAAGTCAGGCAAATTGGGTCCAAATGTTATTGCATCACTGATCTGTTAACATTAAAATCACTAAATATATGCTGTAACTATTTTGCTCTGGCAACTCAAGGGCTCAGGTAATGTGATTACTATATGAATAATTGTCCAAAATAACATTAAATGCATAGGGTTTTTTGTTAAGTAACATACTTTCGTCACCGGCCGGCCGATACATGCTGCGCATTAAGTGGGCCTGTCTGTCAATGAATCCCCGGGCCACTTTTTCCTCCCAGTCCGCCCCTGGTTGCAGCCCTTAAAAACCCAAATATTGAGCTGAAATAACGCTGTTCAAAACTAGAATATAACTTTGGCAATAGAAAAACATTGACTATTGCAGGATCAATATTCAAACAATATGAGCACTGAATGGATAGTATTTGATAGTAATAGCACTTACAGTAATTAAGGAATGGCTCCATGAGTAGTCCAGTACAGGGTTCCACAGCTCATTTTTGACCCAGGGCCCGTAGCAGGTTTGACCTTGTCCGTGTCTCGTGTCATTGACACAAATGCTAATCATGTCCCCCAAGCTCTTCTGTGGCGATGCTACTCCGTTCACTCTCTCTTAGCATAATCCATCAACAATGCTATTACCACAGATCCCTGCAGGGCATGGTAAATCATATTGCCACAGTCTATTCAGATTATAGCATGAAACTAGCTGTGATAATCTTTGACCCGGCATTGATGGCAGCTATTGACCTCTATTCCCTGTCCAGCTGTGTCCTTTTGTGCCACGTGCATCAGAGCACTGCTGCTGTCAGCCTTTCACATGTCGGGCCTAAATGGATTGACCCAACCAGTATGCACCAGATCAGATCAATAGGCAGCAGGCCAGAGCCCTTGAATCACAGCGCTATCGGCTGGCACACCCTGGAGGGAGACACAGCTCTAAACTATTCTCCATGCAGCGTTTGCGGGGATGTAAATGCCCGACTCTGAATTTTAAAACTTGATATGTTTGCTGAAGTCTAGAGTTTAATGGGGCTTGGTTAATATTTCAATGCAGCTGAAGTAGACCGAGAATATCATAGCAGAGATTACATCAGTGTAGAATAGAAAAGAAGCGAAAACAGGAGGAGGGTGAAAAATAACTTGTCCTTCAGATTTATATGTCACACACATGAAATGTATTATTACATGTGTCATTAAATCACATTTGATTCAGCATGTGTGTGCCACACAAAGGCAGCCACTGCCATCGAAAACACTGAAACGTTTTGACGTGGTACTTTAGCTGGCCTAGTTGTTTTTACGTGGGGTGTCTAAAAATAAATAGAATAGTTGCTTATCCATTTATAATGTCTCTTCATGATTGAAGTGAGCCAAGTTTAGCTACTTGAGATTACATTTTGATGACACACAGTAGGTCTACATTCAGAGAACTGTCACACAGGCGAAAACAGCAGCTGATTTCAGTTTATTGTATACTTAGTACACCACCGCTGTGTCACAAAAGCTTTTACAAGCAGCACCATTTTCTGGTTTTATCTTCTTCCTTCCCTCATCCATTCATTATAACTGCGTAATTATTTTATCCCTCTACTACATCTTTTAACCCCCATGCATCAACTTCTCTTTCAATATCTCATTATATTTGATTTTGTAAGCCAGCTGTATTTGTTTGTGTTTATCTTGTTCCTACCATTTAACCTCCTTCATGTCATCTCCTTGTCATTATTTAGCCAGTTTCCATCGTTTGGCTTCAAAGCACTCCCTGATTTGGGCTTTGAAGTTAAGAGATCTAGATATTGCTCACTTGCAAAACACAAACTGAGGGGCTACATAAGTTTACATCGCAAAGGGGTCCCTCGACAATGGGATTTTCCCATTGGATTTTGGGCTATATTGCAGAAAGAAATCTCTGTGGCAAACACACATTCATGATATGTAACAGGTTTTGTTCAGCAGCACAATCTCCATATATTAAAGCTACTTTGTGATAAAAAGCCAACCATAGGGTAAACGAACTACATCACGGCTAAGCAGAGGGCGGGCTTGTGTCGGTGCGAGGACTTCGGACATTCCCTAGTGGGGTAATTACTGACATATTTTATGTCAGAGAACAAAACGTGAACATCTTTAAGGCTTGTGTTAACCACAGACCTTATTTCAGGCTTCTAACCACAAACGCGTTAAAAGAACCGTTGACTTCATAGATTATTTCCAGGTTTTAGGACATCTTGTATTCTAATTATTCCTTTTTCTTTCCACGTCGCCCTTCCTCCATTTAATTTACATCTCGCTCTTTCTCTTTCGTATATATAGCGATGTCTATCCTGCACTACAATCATCATAAATATTGTCACTTATAGGTGCTATTTATATGCAATTGCCCTCTGTACTTCTTCTCCTTTTTATATTCCTTTTCATTCTCTACCTTTTACTATCTCCCCTTCGCGATCTGCAAAATGAGAGCCAGCCGCCGGTGGTTGATTGACTACGAGCAATGAGCATGCTCATTTGTGAAGAATGAGAGAGTTTATAGACACATGACGTGAAAGAGGAGGTAGAGATGGATGAGTTGTGCTGGAGGGCTCTAGTATTATAACCCTGTGTTATGGCGTGTGTGTATGTGCAGCTGAAATAGGTGTTTTACTATTAAAGAAGACGTGTGATATGTGTGATAAACAACTAAATAATAAAAGAGGAGCACAATAATGGACTTGCATCATCAACACATTATATATGGTGCTGCTGTAAAACTGTGTGTGTCTCCTTAGACCAGTGGTTCCTAACCTTTTTTTTTACCAAGGCACCCCTGAAAATATTTCTCGACCCCAAGGCACCCCAACTTTTTGTAGATTTAAAAACCACTTCAGAGCTTAAACTAAAAACAATAAATGTACCATAAATTGGTTTTCAAATGTGTATTTAATTGAATAGAACATTTTATAGAACAAATAATGTATTCACACATAATAACAAGAACCAGACTACAAATGTCAACACCATTTCTAGGATGAATTCAATATTATAAACAGGTCTTTTGTTTTTGCTGAAAATGGTAGGCCTACCTGTGTAAAAACACGCCTACATATCAATACAGTTATTATTTTACATTTGGATTTCAAAAGAGGCAGGCCTATGATCACTTAGATTAAATAATAACTTAATAGAATTGGAGGGATGAAACAATGCCCTCTGACCTGACTGTGGTCATGTGACTCATCAACCACATCCCAAATATGAAACATTCTGCATTTCGCTATCCAGATAATACTGATTAACAAAGTCATAAATCATACATTTATAAGAAAGGCACACAAATTAACATCCAAACATAAACATTTCTCAGACCGTTACACGGTGCTAGTGTGACACGTGTGCCTGCTTTTGTGAGCAGAGTCTCTTGATGTGTGGGGGGATAGTGGACAGCGCAACGCGGAGGTCCTGCTCCACTGACAGTCGGGTGCGGGTCTTGTTTTTGACATATGCGAGTGAGGAAAACGCCAGCTCGCACAAGTAGGAGGTTGGAAACTGTAAAAGCACCTTGATGGCACTCTCTGAGAGGGATGGATACTCGTGTCCCATAAGCAGCCAAAATATATCGAGACGTAGTTCCCCGTGCTTCAGTTTTAGGGAGCGGTCCATAGATAGCTCTGCGAGTTCATTCTGAGCTCTGCTGTTTAAACTTGTGGCTGATATTAATGACAGAGGATTAAACGGATCCCGGAGCCAATCGAAGTCTTCATTCATCGGAGGGAAATATGACTCAAACCTCTCCTCCAGCACTCTCAGGTGAGCAGCTACAACTTGTAGAAAAATGCTGTCTTGTGCGCTGGGCAGAGATGGGGTCGTTACTAAACAAATGTAATATATTACATATTACTTTTTAAAAAAGTAATATATTACACTACTTTGTTACTATCTACATAAAGTAACTCGTTACTTTACTCGCCGAGCACGTACGAACTGCGCATGCGTGAGTGGCAATAACTCTCCTTACCAGCAGGCGGCGGTAGTGTGTATTTGTCATTCAAAACAGGCAACAACCGGAAGATAGAGAAGAAGAGCAGACTGTGATATAAACAAACAACAAATAGCGTGTGCGTTAGCTTCACCTTAGCATGTGTTCTTTGCAGGTGTTTGTTGAGGTTTGACGTGGTGTTCACAGCAGTGGATAACAGCTTCTGGCCTGGACACAGTTTGCACCTCACCGTCACATTCCTGTCTATTCTTCGGACGAACTCAAAATAATGGGCATACCTCCACCCCTCGAAAGTTATCGCTGACTCAGCCATGTTTATGCATCACTGCATGTGGAGATGTGGACGCGCAAGTTGCGCAGATTACGTACATATAAACCTGCGGCAGAAACCCCTCTTGTCTGTCAGTGTGATGATTATGACTGATTTTGATAAGTAACGAAGTAACGCGTGTCGGGGCAATGTTAGTAACTGTAGTGTGATTACTCAATCAATCAATCAATCAATCAATCAATCAATCAATCAATCAATCAATCAATCAATCAATGTTTATTTATATAGCCCAATATCACAAATGTTACATTTGTCTCAGTGGTCTTCACAGTGTGTACAGAATATCAGTATGACAATACGACACCCTCTGTCCTTAGACCCTCACATCGTACAAGGAAAAACTTCCGAAGAAAACCCACAGTTTAAAGGGAAAAATGGGAGAAACCTCAGGGAGAGCAACAGAGGAGGGATCCCTCTCCCAGGACGGACAGACGTGCAATAGATGCCGTGTGTAAATTGAAAAGATAATACATTTGCAACATAGGTAGTCCAAATGTTTGGAAATGCATGTGTGTATAATAGGAAGATGAATCCACGAGGATATCCATCCAGGACCGATGATCCAGGACCACAGCCACGACTCAAGATCCAGCGCTCGCGATCCAGGACACAGGACCGCAGGATCATCCATGACTCCGGATCCCAGCGTATATAGACACCAAAAAGAAAGACATTTGGGGAAGCTGGGTTAATGGGAACATGAGAGTACACAGGTATAGACAGAGAGAAGGAAGAAGTAAGATGTCCCCCGACAAACTAAGCCTATATCAGCAAAACTAGGGGCTGAATCTAATCAGCCCTAACTATAAGCTTTATCAAAAATGAAGGTCTTAAGCGCACTCTTAAAAACGGATAGGGTGTCTGCCGCCCGAACACAAACTGGAAGCTGATTCCACAAATGTGGAGCTTGATAAGAAAAGGCTCTGGCTCCCATTGTACTTTTAGAGATTCTAGGAACAACCAACAACCCTGCATTCTTGGAACGCAATGCCCTAGTAGGACAGTAGGGTATAATGAGTTATTTAAGGTAAGATGGCGCCTGCCCATTAAGGGCTTTGTAGGCGAGAAGAAGAATTTTAAATTCTATCCTGTGTTCTATAGGGAGCCAGTGTAAGGCAGCCAGAACAGGAGTAATGTGGTCCCTTTTCCTAACTCTGGTTAGTACACGAGCCGCAGCATTTTGAATCAGCTGAAGCGACTTGACTGACTTCTTGGTACTCCCTGATAATAAAGAGTTACAATAATCCATCCTAGAAGTAACAAATGCATGGACTAGTTTCTCTGCATCGTTTTGAGGCAAGATATGCCTGATTTTTGCAATGTTACGTAAATGGAAGTAGGCGGTCCTTGAAATTGATTTTATGTGGGCGTTAAAGGATAAATCCTGATCAAATATAACACCAAGATTCCTTACAGTCTCACTGGAGGCCAAATTAATTCCATCCATAGTTAGTATATCTTTAGATAATTTGTTTCGTAGATTCTTCGGGCCAAGTACAATAACTTCAGTTTTGGTCATGTTTAACATCAAAATGTTTAAGGTCATCCACGTTTTTAAGTCCTTAAGGCAGTCTTGAATTTTATTTAGATGATTAATTTCATCAGGCTTGATTGATAAATATAGTTGAGTATCATCCGCATAACAATGAAAGTTTACGGAATGATTCCTTATAATATTGGAAGCATATATAATGTGAACAAAATAGGTCCGAGCACTGAGCCCTGTGGCACTCCATGGCTAACTTTGGTTTGCGTGGAAGATTCATCGTTAACACGTACAAACTGAGAGCGTTCAGATAGACAGGACCTAAACCAGCCTAAAGCAGTTCCCTGTATGCCAACTAAGTGCTCTAGTCTTTGCAATAGGATATCATGGTCGATAGTATCAAATGCAGCACTGAGATAGAGCAAAACAAGAATAGAGACAAGTCCCTTGTCTGAGGCTATTAGAATGTCATTTGTGACTTTAACCAGAGCTGTATCTGTGCTATGATGTGTTCTAAAGCCAGACTGAAAATCTTCAAATACATCATTGTTTTTTAAGTAATCACACAACTGTTTTGCGACCGCTTTCTCAAGAATGTTTGAGAGGAACGGAAGATTAGAAATAGGTCTATAGTTGGCTAAAACCTCTGGATCGAGGTTGTGCTTTTTAAGAAGCGGTTTTATCACTGCTACTTTGAATGATTATGGAACATAGCCTGATAATAAAGACATATTCATAATATTTAATAAAGAAGTGCTAATTAATGGAAAAACTTCCTTCAACAGCTTAGTTGGAATTGGGTCTAACATGCACGTTGATGGTTTAGAAGAGAGAATCATTGAATGTAATTGTTCAAGGTTTATGGCTGAAAAGCATTCTAGTTTACTATCTAGTGTAATATTAGAACTTACGTTTCCGGGAGCTGTTGATAACACTATACTGGTCAAAGGCAAGAGGTCATTAATTTTGTTTCAAAGAGTAACAATTTTATCGTTAAAAACAAGCACATACAATCATTACTACTGAGTGTTATGGGAATAGAAGGCTCAATCGAGCTGAATTATAAAAGTAGCGCGTTACACTACTCCGTTACCGACAAAAGTAATATTATTACAGTAACGCGTTACACCCAACTCTGGCGCTGGGTCACTGGATGTCAGCAGAAACATTTCAATGTTTTTCTTGGCGACTTTATTTTGCCACAGTCTTAACTTGGATCGGAAACCATTGAGTTTGTCTGTGGCTGTCAGGATATTCTCATTCTTCCCTTGCATTCTGATGTTGAGGTCATTGAGGTGGCTAAAAATATCTGCCAGATATACAAGCTTAACCCACCACGATTCATCATCCATGTATTCTTTGTAGGGTAAGTCGTGCTCATTTGCAAATGCAACAAGTTTGTCACGGAGCTCGTAGACACGGGACATTGTACATGTAATAAAATAAAGTGTATATGAAGTGAAGTTTATTAAGTGAGAAAAACATTTGGAACATAAAAATACGTTTTTTTGCGGCACACTTGGACAGTGCTTGCGGCACACCGGTTGGGAACCACTGCCTTAGACAAGTCTCTTTGTAACAGAGATGTGTAAAATGGGAGCTGTCATATTCTGATAGGGCTGTACCCGAATATTTTTTTATTTTATTGAAAACTCCAATATCAACGTAAGAGCTTGTGTCTCTTCAGGGGTTGCTAACACTTAACCCACGTTATCTCCACGTTATCATTTACTTTCTCCGTCTTTATATTATATCTTTATATGTAGATATTACTTCTTCTCCGTTAATCTCCGTCACGTTGTTTCCATAGCAACAACAACTTCCTGTCAACAGCGCTAACTCTCCTTCAAAATAAAAGCATGTCCATACAAAATAGGAAGCCAAGCCAAATTACACTTAAGACACAACTGCAACGAAAGTAACAAACACAATGCAATATCCTTTTCAATTTCAAAGAACACGAATTGGGTTATATACATTAACAAATAACTATAAGACAACAATACTGTAGAATAACAAAATGAATGCCGTGAAAAACCGAAATATACGTGTTGAAGCAGTTCGCTGCTGATTATACCCCCCTGGCCGAATATTCGAATATTCGCTGCTGATTAATACCGAATATCCGGAGCCCGAAAAATGGTATTCGGGACAGCCCTAATTCTGACATAGCAAAAGTGCATGTATATTTGCACACAACCTATAATGTAGTTGCATCACATGATGAGAAAGGCGTTTGTGTTGTTGGTACGTACAGCGAGACCCACAGCCTGCTCCAAGGATTATCCTCTGAGCTTCAGTTCACTACATTTAATATGGAACATGGAGAATAGATCCATACACTTCAAAGGGAAATGGAAGGTGCATACATGCAGCCGCAGCTCATTTGAACCCCTTATCCCCAGGCAGGTACATTATTCCTTTTCTACATTTAAGATAATCATTTATATATTTCAGAATAAGACAACCATACGTTTTATAGACGTTTCAGTCATGCTGCTGAACTTTGTTTCTTTATCCATCTACATGCTAAAACAAGTATGTACCCTTCACATAACTAGGAAAGATTGATTGGGACTATGTGATTTTATTTTATTTTTTAGGTCTGATATCAAAGGCAGTATTTTAAGAAAAAATTCAAAATGCTACAACAACCAAACCCTCAGTGTCTTCCCGACGACGTCACCATGACATCATCAGGGTTATTTTTGAAAGACTTGAACAGGCTCCTCGAGAGTCTTCTTCTAGCTATCCTTATACAAAGTACTACACCGCTGTTCTTAAAACTCATCACTTCCTATACTAGTAAAGAGTATTCCGTATTGAAACCAACTTGTGTTTTCATACATTTACCTTGGATTAACTTTTTTTATATATATATATATATATATATATCAGCGATAAAGAGCAGCAAGGGGAAGTACAGTTAATTAAAAAGTTCAAAATGTATTTTAACAAAATAGATAGTATTGCACAATACTGTATACCTCACTATGAGGGGACAACATATTTCCATGACATTCACACACACACACACACACACACACACACACACACACACACACACACACACACACACACACACACACACACACACACACACACACACACACACACACACACACACACACACACACACACACACACACACACACACACACACACACACACACACACACACACACACACACACACACACACTCCAGCCAATTCCGTCATTCGCAGTCTTCTCTGTACCCGTATCTTCCAGCGTCTCTTCTCAATTTTTCACTTATCTTTCCCCAATTCCATGGCAAGAAAGAAAGGGGGAGGACAAAAAGCTGGGTTGAAAGAAAAATAGCGAGGGAGAGAGAGAAGTAATGAAAGCCAAGATCTAAAACTGGAACATTGATATTTTTCTTTGGGACTCTTCTTTTGACTGCAAGTGGCACTGAATATAAATTGATAAATTTGCCAGGCTGTACTCACCATGACACCCAAGGCAAGCTGGGAATAAGATCTGGCTCCCCGGCTTAGACACCGAGAAGGCAGAGCATATCTCAGAACAAAACATTGTCAAAGCAAAATATCTGGGATTAAATGTAGTTTCATATATACCTTATAAGGCTGTTTGCTTGGTCAGAATAAGGCTTACCAGCTTTCTCTGCACTAACTTAATAGCATGATGTATACTCCTACATGTTGACATTTGTAAAGAAAGCTTGATCGTAAATTGTTAAAAAAATCAATGGTTTGTTGAAATATTTGTAAAATGCATGGATGTAATGTTGATGGAATAATGGCGATGTTCTCCAATCAGTACACTACACAACTTTACAGTTAATCTTCTTAAACTTTGAAGATGTTTCCAAGAATATATATAAACAAGTTGCATAAAATACACATTAGTAATATGGTTTTTATTGGCTTACATGATATGTGTGAACAAATCAAATGTCAGTTTCCCCTTAATGTTCTCTTCCTCTGATGTAATAAATGCCGTGGAATACCTTTAATGCACTCCCAGGATGTTCTTCTTTAGCACCTTTATTCCCACATATTGGTGCGTGTTTCAGAATCAGAAATCCTTTATTAGTCCCACAGTGGTTACATTTACATGTACCTTGTTTCTTCGTCTTTGTCCTAAATTTACCATAGAGAATTAATAAAGTATGCCTCCTTTTTCAAAATGATGTGCTTGGGTTATCAGTACCCAATTTGTATGTTATTTCTTCCCTTGAAAAGACCAGCTGAACACATTTTGGATAGAAGGTTCAAAGTCAACCTTTACCTCATCAGTCCCAATTGGTTACGCAGCATGTATCAAAGCGTTGGATGGAAATGTTAAACTGACAGCACGAAACATGAGCAGTAAGTCAGCTGCCAACCTGTCAATCTGTCTTCAGACCTGCCTCTTACCTTGCATAATGTCAAATAGGTGTTGTTTTATTTTTGACACATCTCAATGTTTGGGCTTCATGAAAGAGGAAAGCCTGAAATACCATCTCAGACAACAGAGTATATGTTCCAAGCGACTGTACATCTGTTTGAAAGGATTTACTTTCCTATTACCTCCCATTCCTCTTGATCCGCATTTAAAAAATACATCCGCTGCACACATGCTCCACATTGTTACTAGCATCGGAGCCTTGACAATTGCCAATTTTGCATCGCACAGGAACACAGCCATACTTCATATTTCCTTCAGCTCGGTCAATTTGTTTCTTTGTGTCTCCGGCTAAAATACTCTCACAGGAGGATGCAATGAAAAACAAAATGCATTATGGTTCGATTATAGTGTCCAATATAGTTTGGATGAATCTTGTTGGCTTTCTGTTCTTGTCGTTGTCACTTAGCTGGATCACCTGCATGTGACCTGAAGAAGTGAATAAAAGGAAAAAAAGTACTTCAGTGAGAATTTCTCTAGGTACAAGATCAATAATACAAGATCTAAAGTATAATGCATTTTTAGGTAACTCATACATGAGGAAAATAAACACAACTCATACAAATACTATTTACATTGTAGTGGAACAGGCCTTATTCACATGTAATACCGATTTTATTTGTTTGCAAAGTTGCCTATTTACATATCCAACAGATACAGAGAAACATTAACTATCATGTAGAGTTCTGTAGATGTTCTCTTTTCAAACTCTTTCCACACCAATCTCTGAGGAATTGTACAGAACTTAGTTGCTAAATAACTGTGTCTTTCTATAGTTTAGTGCTGGACAAAAAGTGTACAGTTGTGTTATCAAAATTGTTCTCAGCAAAACAGTTGCAGCTGTAGACACGAGGCTGGTGAGAATTTTAAACTAAACCAAACCATACAAATAAATCAATGAGCTTCGAGTTGCTAAAACTTGCCGTAGAGCTGAGAAGAGAGAGGTGATCATTCTGTGTGATTCACAAGAAGAATCCATGGAGGAATTCATTTCACCTTATAGCTTTCTGACCTATTGCTCATGAAAGAAATGATCAGTGAACCTTTAGGGAGGACGGCATACTGGTGGAAAATGTTGAGAATAACTGCAATAGCTGAAGTAATATTGTCCTTGGGTAATAAATGACAATATAGAATAATAGAACAGAACAGCGGCACCTGTTATAGATTGGTTTCCATAGCTGGTTCCATTTTTGAATAGGTTTGTTGTTTTACAACAAGGTTAAGAGGGATTTGTTTGAGTGATGTTTATCATTTAGTGTGTGTTTGCAAGTTGGCCATAGAAATGGATGTCAAAACCCTACTCACCATCGTTTCTCAATACCTCACAGGCCTCATATCCATATACCTGTGATAGAGTAAAATGTTGATAACAAAAAAGAAATAAAAGCTAATTATTCTCTTTAATACCAGTCCTTTTTCTCAGCAACAAAGAACTGCATCAGCAAACATTTACCTTTTGCTGAGGTAGGCTGAGGCCAAATCAATATATGGATTGGCAACACATTAGGCCAATGATTACTTTTATCAAAAATAAACCACCCACTCAGTGTTGTCCTTTCGCTCCTTGACCACAGCCAATCGGAGTTTCTGAATAACGTCCCTTTCAGGATGAAATATAACTAACTACTACAAAATCTCATTCCAACTTTATAGAAAGTCACGCAGAAACACCTTCTCATTCATTTAAAGATTATTTACTGTGACAACCAAAGTAAGTTGTGGCTCACATCGTTAAGTACGGTGGCCCTGAAGTGCAAGACACCACAGCATTTCAGAAAACACCACAGCATTTCCCATTGGACGGAAAGGGTATTCCTTTAGGAGCCAGAGAAGCACTGCTGTGCTTGGTTGTTTTTGCTGCCAGTCAAGAAATGACGCTTCGTGATTGGTCAACACCCGACAGCGAAATATGTCCCAATACATCAGCCGTTAGCACACACTCAGATCTCACAGCTCCTCATATCTGTTCAGAAACTGGACACAAGTTAAACATGTACAAACCACAGACTGTCTGTGTCATGGTGAATACAGTCGCTGCTTTATTTGTGTCTGTATGACGTTGTTGTTGTGTGGACGGTGCAGCAACAGGTTAGTTTAGCCTGATGGGTCCGATTCCATTCAGAAAACAGGCATTTTAAAAGCTTTTCGCCTGCCGTCTTGTCTGCAGACTTGTCAAAGCGTTAATTCATGGTTTTTACTAACCGTTATCAGTGTGTAGTTACTTCGGCATCACTTTGAAACATGTATTACAATTAAATCACGGTCAAATATGTTCATTTTGTTGTAGTTGGTATCTCCCATAGGATTTACATGGAGATACGCCCCGCCCCCTCTCCAGCGCCTCTTGTTTGAATGACAGGAGCAAACACAGCTGACAGCCGCTGTGAAACTCGAGCGATTAGAGCGATGCGAATATTGGGTGGTCTACCATAGTATTTACATGGAGATAAGCCCCTTACAAACCATGAATTAATAAAGCATTAATTCTGTGTTTACTCCTGTCATTCAAACAAGACGCGGGCCGCATCTCCATGTAATCGGAATCGGATCGATCAGGCTAAACTAACCTGTAGCTGCTCCGTCCACACTCACAACAACGTCATACAGACATAAATAAAGCAGCGACTGTATTCACCGTGACATAGACAGTCTGTGGTTTGTACATGTTTAACTTTTGTCCAGTTTCTGAACAGATATGAGGAGCTGTGAGCTCTGAGTGTGTGCTCACAGCTAACGGCTGATGTGTTGGGCCAATCACGCAGCGTCATTTCTTGACTGGCAGCAAAAACATCCAATCGCAGCAATGCTTCTCTGGCTGGCTCTGTCCAATCACAAACAAGAAGTGTTCTCCCTAAAGGAATACCCTTTCCGTCCAATGTGAAATGCTGTGGTGTTTTCTGAAACGCTGTGGTGTTTTCTGAAACGCTGTGGGGTCTTGCACTTCAGGGCCACCGTAGTTATGTATGCAAGCCTAGAAGAACAAGTAAAAGACAAAACGGAACCAAAACTGTTCTGCAAGTAAACCTTTTTCAATTTGCAACAGGACGAACAGCCAAAACAAAGGTGACATTTCTGGCAAATAAATTACGCATAACGCATCTTTAACATAACAAACCTTGACAGACAATCAACCTTGTCCAACAACTTCAACCTTTGAGCATCTAGCATTTAACAAAACTTAAAACGAGCATAATAAAAGTAGAACATGATCCGGATGTGGACTCTACTCTTAAATGTCTCTGTGGAAAGATAAAACATTCCACAGAGACTCCTCAGTGTGTAGGTATTGGTAATCCAAATTTAAAGGAGACACTTGAGATACCAAATGAAACCGTCTTCATGCGAGAGTGCTTTAACTTTGAGATCTACTTCAGGCCGGCAGCATTGAGCCGCACAGCTCGACAGCTCACAGACGTCGCCTGAAGCCAGTCATCCATTATGTTCACACTCAGCCCGCCGGTAACCACCTTCACAAGCAAGAGTTTGACATTTCTCAAACGCACTTCACGTCTGGCAGTGACACCAAACTGTCACTTTAGTTTAGGCTTCGGTTCAGTCTGCACATCACTCCCTTTTTAAGTTGAAACAACAGGGTGTGGCGAGTGGGAGGCTGAGAGATGAGTGGTGCTGAGGTGATGATGTGAAGCCACTTCCCAAGAGAGAGCTGAGGAATGGTGGGAGGAGGTATGAAGTCATGAGAAGGTGATCTGTCAGTCTGAGTGCAGACAGAGATGGATACAGAAGACAGTTGGAAGGGTGAGAAAGAAGCATTAACTGTGACTCTTAAGAGAGAGAAACAATTAAAATAGTTGTATAGTACAGAAGTTCTAACATTTAAAAAAAAAAGTAATAATACTTTGTCTTAATAATGTAATTGGAACCCTTGGGCGGATTCTCAACCAGTGATACTTTCAGTAATTTCTTTCTATTTCAATTGTCAATGTATTTCCAAGAGCGGTGGCTATTTCAAATAACAAGACAAAAAAACACCTCTCTAGCGGGGCTGCTAGGTGGCATCCTTACCAGGTGCCCGAACCACTTCAACTGGCTCCTCTCAAGGTGAAGGAGCAGTGGCTCTACTCTGAGTCACACCCGGATGAATGAACTTCTCACCTTATCACTTAGGGAGATGCCAGCTACCCTCCGGAGTAAAAACATTCGGCAGCTTGTATCTGCAATCTTGTTCTTTTGATCGTGACCCATCCTTCATAACCACGGGTAGACAGTAGAATGTAGTGAATGCATACTTGGATATGGCAATGCGATAATGAACAGAAGGCATTCCAAAAGTAACTAAAAGTACAACTCTTAATTATTGAGTGGTTCTATCCATTTGAAGCCATTATGTCCTTATTTAGCTGGATGAATGAACACAAATGTGAGCACCAGAGCTGTGTTTAGGGCTAACATTCTCTCGACAGATATACAAACATATGTGTGCCATGTTTTATACATTCGCATTTAGCAAACAGTGTGTGTGTGTATGTGTGTGTCGTTGCTTTTTTATACTGGGAACGTGTCGCAGGTGGTTTTGCTGAATGGGAAAATACATAAAAAGGCAAGTGGGGTCGCTGCGGGACTCTGTGAAAAATTGTCCAATTTGTTGTTGAGCTGAAATCAATGGGACAAGCCAAAGTGTTGGGGCTCTGCTACTATAACAACGCCTCTCCCACTGCCATGCCTTTAGTCTGCTCCCACCATACACCTCTCTCTCTCACTATGAACTTCTCTCTCCATCGTTCTCTGGCTCGTTATACATGATCCATGCTGAACAGGATGGGCTGGACTTTTTCTCTCTCTGACTTATCTGATTTCAGCGTAATGTCGTCTCGACACCGACCTCTTTTGTAGTAGTTGTGTAATTCCTTATGCAAAGGCTACATTGGTCATCATTGTTTCACTGTCTGTGTAACGATGTTTACTTTCTAATATAGCAATACTGTTTAATCTCTCAATTTGTATTTTGTTCTAGTTATGCCTATTATTTGCAGTGGTGCAATTGAACCTGAATGTATGCAGGCCACATAAGCATCAACCTCGACCACCCACCTGCCAGCCAACTCTTGGCTTATGAAAACTGATTGTCTGCTTTAAAAGAAACATGCATTCGACTCTCTTAACCCTTCACAACCTTTGAGCAGAGCAGGGTGAAAAGAAGGAGAGGCGAGGATAATTCAAAGGGCACTGGGCTTAAATGGACCCTTGAAAACACTACATGAAGATGGAACAATGATTAGGGCCACCAGTTTATTATGATAGCTTTTTCGGAATTCCCAAAATAAAATTAAGATGTGTTCCTCCGGTTTTTTCATTTAAAACATTGAACAGTTACCCTTACACAGGATAACAATCTCAGGCTTCTCCAAAGCCAAGGTTGACTTTGATTTTAAAGGTTACATTGTAGGCGTCTTCATTCTATGGCCGTTAGACTGGTGATATTTAGTCAAGATATTGTTGTCATAGGAACCAAACCCACGCGCACAAAACTGGACGTTACCCTGCCAGTTATTTTCTGCCAAAGAAAACCGCTATACGCAGGGGTGCATACATTTTTGAGTGAGTTACTCAGATGAGTACCAGGAGACAGCGTTTGGTACTCACCCCAAACGAAGCGTGGTTCTCCTCAGTGTCTCCTTCACTGTCCTCTATTTACACTTATTGCATGCTAGATGATGAAGATGATGAAGATGCACCTCCCTGTCTCCCTGCCTCCGATTTGCTTTCTCCAAAACTTGTTGCCAAAACTGTGAAGCCCTTGCATTTCCTGAGGCCAAGTTGAAGGATCAAATACTAAGAAATGATCACATGACTTGAAGTCATATCTGATTTCAGATGTTACTAAGTACACTTCTTCAAGTACTGTACTTAAGTACAATTTTGAGATATTTGTACTTTACTTGACTTTGATCTAATTTGTCAAATTAGCTGCACCTTTACCAGCTTTGAGAACACTTTAATGATCAATCATTACAAAACATATCATATATATTATTCTGAAATTGACCAATCTGCACAACGACTACTTTTACTTTTGGTACTTTAACTATATTTTGATGATAATACTTTTCTAATTTTACTTGAGTAACATTTTGAATGCAGGACTTTTACTGTAACAGAGTAACACTCTGGTACTTCTACTTATACTCAAGTACAATATCTGAGTACTTCTTCCACCTCTGTCTCAAACTCTTCCATAACACCCTGAGGAAGTTTGCAGCTGTGTGTTTCACTCCACTTTGGTGTAGTAGATAAAACTGCAGCAGCTTGACCACAGAGCGTGCACGTTGTGATCAGTTGATTTTGCGCAGTTCTCCAGTGTGTGCGCGGGGCACAGCGTGGGCACAGCGTGTGCACAGGGAGTCTCCCACTGCAGCCAGTTGGCGGAGTTTTGGCACAATTATGTTGTTCATACCGACGTTAACCCTGTCTGTGCACTCGGCGAGCCTCTGCCTCCTGTAAAGCTGCACAGGTCCGTCGGTTATGTCCTGCGCGGCTCGGCCAGCACCCAGTTCAGTCAGTCACAGAAAGTCCGAAGATTTTTTGCAGGGAGCGAAACAACAACGTAGCTGGTTAATGTATTTGGGTTTTGTTACATGTCTCATAGTTTACTCCATTGAGTGTTGACAAGAAACACGTGTAGACGAAATGTTATGTGTTTTGTTTTGATGTTTTGAGGTACGCAAAGGCGCGTAGTGACACAAGTGACGTTACGCAATTCAGATATTTGCCGCTCATGCGTACCCAGTGTTGCCAACTTGGCGATTTTCTCGTTACATTTGGCGGCTTTCCAAACCCTACGGCTACTTATTCGTGTCAAAAGCGACTAACGACTAATCTAGAGATTTATAATGGTGTTATTAGGGACTTTTCTGGTGTTTGGAGACTCACGTATTGTTCTGCAGTTAACGAGCCGCGGGTGCTGCCGTGAGCCCCGCCTCCCTCCCATAGTACTCACAGGCGCTCAGACTGACAGTTGGCTGGCCGCAGCAGAGCGGCTGCTGCGGCCAGCAGAGAGGAGACAACAGGCTTGTTTGAGACACATTGCGGCTCGCCTCGAAAGTAGACGAGAGTAGCCGATCGCAGCCGGGGGAGGTGTCAAAAAGCTCGTCTAAAGGCCCTGACACACCAAGCAGTCACCAGAGGACTAGCCGACGCTGAAGTCGGCTGTTGCCTGGCCGTGTTCTCCTGCGTTTTGGCCATGTGTCGCACGGGAACACACCGCACCGACTTCAGTGCGTGAGTGGCAATAACTCTCCTTACCAGCAGGCGGCGGTAGTGTGTATTCGTCATTCAAAAGAGGCAACAACCGGAAGACAGAGAAGAAAAAGAGTATCTTTTCTCCGTAATATCATACAGAGCTGGCCTCTCCTGGATCAAGGTGATGAGCAGGTCTTCGTTTGCATCATTCCAGATCGCCATGATGAGATGAAAATGAATAGCAGTCTGTGTGTGCCTTCTTAAATCGTTTGTTTACATCCCTCACTTCCGCTTCGCTTCTCATGCACTGATTTGCTAGCTGAACAGCCAATCAGAGTGATTATTTGGTCCGACTGCCAGACCCGATGCATGGCCGATTCAACATGTTGAATCGGCCATGCATCGGGTCTGGCAGTCCAAATAAGGCGTGTCACGGTCGACGGTGCGGGACACACCAACCTGACTACGGCGCCGCGAATGCCCGACAGCCTCTGACGGCCTCTGACTCCCAAAATCGGGTTGGTGTGTCAGGGCCTTTAAGTCGGACAGCTCGGACTCGGAGTCGGCTTGACTGGCTGGGTTTGCAATGGCGGAAATTCCATTTTACCCACTGTAGACAAAGGTGATCTCCATTGCTTTATATAGGTTTGTTAATTCAGTCATGATGAGGAACCACACCAATGACTGGGTTCCATAATTAGAAATGCTCCTCCCTCTTAATGTTTGCAAAACTGATAGGTGGACAGGCTACACATGATCAGTCCCTTCAGATCCGCACACATGAAGCTTAATGAGCATGAACTGAACAGACCTGCTGCTGTGTTAATTCTTTAGCTGCCACTTTAAGCTTTATGATGTGTACAACATGGATGTAATTTGATTTAATCTTGCCATTTTAAATGATGTATTCAATAAATAAGGTTAAACCAAATCATTACATTGCAATAGATTTTATTTTAATGATTTGGTTTAACTTAAAGAGAAACTTTATTGTTATTGCACATATTACAGGTACTGAGACAACGAAATGCAGTGTAGCTTCTAACCAGGTGCAACAAGCAGCGAAGTGGAAAGTAATGTACAAAATCTACAGAATAACATATAGAATGAATTGAATGATGAATACGAATGAAACGTCCTGATGGATCATGTTCATGTCAACAGATTTCCCGAGCATGTATGGGCTACGCAAACTTCAATCAACTTGATAATAAATAATCCACGAACTACCAATGTAACGTTTGACTGTTTAATTAAATACATTTAAAATGACTCAAAAACAGGCTACATTGTTTCACATGGGCTATAGCCTATTATGGCTGTAGCCTACACAGAGCCGAACACACGCAATAGAGGCAGCCAGCGGCACCAACCATGAACAATATTAATATTAATAATACAGCTATAGCACAACACAACCCTCTCACTGCCTGGAGAGACGCGACGCCACACTACACAACGGCTCGTCTTCTTGTGTCCCTTCAGCCCCCAAGTTAACGTTAGCTGTCAAGTTAGCACTAGCACTGACGTTAGCTCCCTCCTCTCTCGGTTCTGTTATAGCAGCAGTCACAACGTATGTGCTACCACCAGCTATTCGGTTGGTCTTCTTGATCAGGTTGTTTGGCCGTCTTTTTAAAGAAATTGCCCAAGGTACGTTGTTTTTTTCTTTTCGACATGTCAGCAGCAGCAACAATGCCTGGTAAACATGCAGTGCTAACTAAACGAGTGAGTGGGTAGTGGGTGGAGCTGCGGGCAGCGTGCAAGCAGGCGACACTTTTTTCATGAATCATAAACTTTAAATATAATTTTATTTCACTTATTTTACACTTTTGAAAAAAAAAACATGCCCAAAATGGAATTTATTTGGTCATCATATCAGTATTTTATATCAGTATGTCACCACTAGGGGAGCCATAGCTCCCCCTGCTCCCCTCCAGTTCGCACCCTGGATATCAGCCTGTGAGCAGTATGAACAGTGTGTATGAATATGCTAAGATATATAAAGTATGAAAACGGTAAGCAGTATAGTATAAAATATATAGATATTAATTTCATGATGATAAACATTGTGGAACAATGATGAAAAATGGGAATGGATGTGGCGACGTAAAACTGACACAAAACAACAACATACTTTTGCCAGCCAATGGGAGAGTTTCATCAGCAGCACGTGGTAAAAACCACCAATGAGCGCTCAGCTCGAGATACCAGCGAGCCGTTTCCCATCAAGCATTTCGCTTCCGCAGCTCGTGGAGAGCAACTGCGCCAACTCGCCTCGCCTCGCTCTCAAGGCTGCGGGCGTCTTTGGCCCGCGAGATTTCAAAGTCTCATGTGGGCGAGCCTCCAGAGCAAGTCAGACAAAATGACTAACCATCATGCAACGCACTAGCAAGACGTTGATCGCAACTGCGCAGGTCTGCGCAGGTCTTGCTTGTCTCAAACAAGCCTAACCACACTCCCCCGCGTCGAGACTGCAAATGAATTACGCATGCGCCAACTGCCAAGCCGTCCTGGTTTTGAGCGGGATTTAAATGTAAAATGTAAATGTTTCTTCACTCACTTTCACACTATAATACATAACTGCCTTTGCTTTGACTCACACAGCCTCAGTCACTCAATCACCTCGTCCACTGTGTGTGTGCCTCTCTGTGACAAGCTAAACATCATGGCACAGTCTAAATTGTATTCTCAAAAATACAGAAAGGAGTGGGAATCAAACCCTGAGTATAAAGGATGGTTGAAGCCATTTATTGGAGATGACACACGGGCATACTGCCTTTATTGTAAGGGGGATTTCTATGCCAAACTGTCTGACATCAAAAAGCATGTTAAAACCCAAAAACATACTCAAAAGGCAAAGACATTTCTGATCTACTGTCGTCTGGATCTAACTCCGGTGGTTTCAAGTTTTGATCCTTGAAGGGTTGGGAACGTTTTTTGTACTCCCCTCTACCATGCTTTCTCCTACAGCCGCAGAAATGATATGCAAATTAGGCGATGACGTCATTTAGCGACTTCTGGCGACTTTCCGGGCAGCTAATAGCTACTTTCCTTACTATGGAGTTGGCAACACTGTGCGTACCTGCGTACCAGTTATGTGCACCCCTGGCTATACGGATATGCACTTATGGGCTGGATATTAAAATGCACCTACTGGTATCTCGATTATAAATAGTTTTGCAAAAATGATCTTCAGTTGTAGCCCTTTTGTGTTTAAAATCAACTCAAACCCCAACACAGTTTTTTTTATATAAATATGCATATCTCAGAATGAGCCATTGCGACATTGGACTGATTTGTATAAAGAGGGTCACATACATATAAGGTAATCAACAAGACTACAATAGAGATAGCAGCCTGCATGCAAGCATTTTTGGGATTGTTTCATGCTTTTTTGGAGGTCTAGTAGCTAACATTGATCTATACAGCTGATCTAGACGCTCAATATAATCTTTTTTCATACGATCCAAAATCTCTGAATAATTTTCTGCATAGTCTTTACATTTATATAAAACATTTAATGTATATTGAAAACCACAGGGATTAAATGGGTTGATTGACCAATTGGGCTGAATGGAGATCTCTCCAAAGTCAGATTAACGTCTCCTTTTTAAGGGGCAAACCACCTTTTAAAAGTGACTTTTTATCACTCAAAGCTTTTGATACAGTTGTTAATTTTGTTTGAATGTGAAGCATAGTTTTACGCTCCAAGGCTCACAAAAATGTACCCCTGGGCTTTAAAGTCGATCAGCTTTATTGGATGCATCTGTGTTATATTGCAAAATAACCCGTTGTTGCAGTCTGCGGTTTCCAACAGCAGAATAAATAAACTGCCAGTGATGCATGTGTTTAGGGAGTCGTGCTAAACTCCTAAGACTCCGCCTGAGATCTGCAAACCAGACGAAGCACATTGCATTTCCTCTGCCAGAATTGAGACATGATGAACGATGTGATGAAAGAGGATTACACATCATTGCTTGGGAGGGAAGGTGAAGCAGATGGAGCATTCTTCCTGAGCCAAGTTAACATTTGCCATCATGAGATTGCTCTGAGAGAGTGATGGGAGGAGAGTAAATGATAGAAAATGAAAGTTCAAGAGACAACGGGCAGAATGAGACAAAAAAAAGAGCCGTGCCTGGCAAAAGAGTGGCGATGACAAGCAGCCTCATTCATCTCATTTAAATGTCAGTGGCTGAACCTCAGCTCATTTGTTTTGTGGCCATTTAAAATGCCGTCCCACAGGCTCTGATCCCTTCGCCTCTGCCTCTTAATTGAATCAGATGATAAACAGCAGAAGAGTGTTAATTTGCAAGTGGGAGTGTGTGTGTGTGTGTGTGTGTGTGTGTGTGTGTGTGTGTGTGTGTGTGTGTGTGTGTGTGTGTGTGTGTGTGTGTGTGTGTGTGTGTGTGTGTGTGTTGTGTGTGTGTGTGTGTGTGTGTGTGTGTGTGTGTCTGTGGGTTGTTGGCAGGAGGAGATGAAGATGATATACTGCTTCTCTTCTGTGTTAGTGTCCCTTTAGTGTTTGACTGTGTGACTGTAAATGTGTGTAGTAATAGGCAGTCTGGATGGCTGCTGAGTTGATGAACATGATTTGTGTTTTGTGATTTTAATTAGGGTCAACTTAAGGCACACTAAAAATGTTGGAAACATTCTGTTAGGGTTAAAATAAGCGCTTCATAGGGTGATGCAGTCCTAAAATGTGAAAGACATGGCATTTTACCACTTTTACAGTTATAACATAGGTTTGCTAACATAAGCCACTGTTCTGTACACACTTAGATGATGTAGAGCAGGGATGGGCAAATGGCGGCCCCCACCTCCTCTTTTTGCGGCCCTCAGATTAATTTATAAACAACGTAATTTTTTTTTTTTAACTTGTAGTACTGATACCGTCCACTAGACTCCTAGTTACGTCGCGAGCTGCGTAGATGATTTCAAATACTGCAAAATAATCTGTGACGCATTTGTGTGTATTGTGTTTGTTTCCCGGGGAAACCCTCACAAGAAACACCGGCTGTTGTTATGCCTGCTGTGACGTTAAGTTGCCGCTTGTAATTATGCCTTTACAAGCTTCAAAGTTGTATTTATCATCTGAATTTGGCGAAACAAGTTTAATATTCTTAAAACCAAGACTTTGTTTATTTGAAATCAGATGAAAACAAACTGTCATAATTTCAGCGGGAGGGAGGGGGAGTGGCGCTGAGGAACAGCAGAGTGCGGGCTGACAGGTGTCTGTGTGGACATTCCCCTTATTGTGGAATAAGGGGAATGCAGAGACTGGCTACAAGTGTTTTAGGTTCAAGTTAGACAACGAATGTCTGGGTTAGTGTTCATGACTTCATGTGTATGTCATCTAATGGTTAATCTCAATACACACACATTTTCCGTGCTTTCCAATAGTTTAAAATAGCTTTATTCCACTGTTTAATAACCTGTTCAATACAAACATGCCACTTGTAAAAATTAAATAACATTTCTGTGAACTGATATTTGTTTAGTGGCTTATTAGAGGATGTTCCCATTTATTGGGGATGTTCCCTTTGATTGTAAAATGTCAATGAAGATGTCAGACTTAGTATATTTGTTAATAATTACATACAACACATGGCATTTTTGTGTGTGTGTGTTCCAAGTGAAGCTGCGGCCCCCTGGTGGCCAGTACATCAATGATGTGGCCCCCACCACCATCAAAGTTGCCCATCCCTGATGTAGAGCATGGGTCGGCAATAGGCGGCCATTTGTGGCCCGCCGGCTATAATATTGGGCCCGGAAAATTATTTTGAGAATAAAAATAACAGATTATTTTGAGATTTTTCTTTTTTTTTTCCTTTTACAATATCAGACCGATAGTCGCACATATAGGCCATAATGTCCGAATAGAGAATCTACCTACAGCTGAAGAACGCTTATTGTACTTGTATCCATGTTGAGAGTGAATGACACACAGCACAGGCACAATCTGGCAGCGGGGTGCACTGACGCTGATAGTGGATCAATAAGTAGGTGGACAGCGCGTGGTGCTGAAATAGGCTAGCCAACATGTGGTTTGTGGTTTGAACAAAATAACACCAGCTCACTAAATCATTCAAACGTAATGTTTACTTATATGTGAACACTGAACAGTAACAAAGTGCAGTCAAAACATTGACAACAACATTGGAGAAGCCGCTTGATCATAGAGGGCAAGGCCAAGTGGGGGTGGTATATTCTGCCACCCCCAGTTGGCAGCTTTGTTTTTAAAGAAAAGTTTTGGCTCAAAGAACATTTATGAGAGAAAATCCCTAATGTCCGAGTGCAAGTGAATGCAGCACCGACGCGAGCCTTGTAACCCCTCCCCCGGCCCTGGCGCGAGCATGGACATGTGATTGTCATTTGAACGGGACGGCGCAAAACGAGAAGCATTCGGTCTACAATGACAGAGAAGAGACTGTCAAGTTTCCCCCCGTTGACAGTTCACTAGCACAGTGTATGTCACATGTGTAGTATTAAGCACCAGTTTAAATGGCACATACTGTAGATCAGGAGAGGGCTTCAAACGTTCTCTGACTTGGAGATTTATCGAACCTGCCTTCAAGTGTGGAGGTAAACAATTTGGACAACATTTTACCGATCACTCTTGTGAATCCCTTTACATGGATACCTACTTTCACGTGAAATAAATCTGACTGCCGACATTATTAAGACTAAGTTTAGATAATGTACATGTCTCTTTTATCATCGTTCAAAGTGTCAATTCAAAGGTCGTCCCTGGAAGAATGTGGCCCTTGGGACTCTCTTGGTCTGCCCTGCTTTAGAGAAGAGTTCATGGAGTCTGATTTAATCCATTCAAAATAAATCAATCTCTCACACTTCCAGATTATCCTTGCTTTTCATTGGCTCTGACATGGATTTCTCCTTCGATCCTTTTTTGGGGTAAACCAAACATATTTCAGTGACATTATCGTCATGCATGTCACTTACTATACCAGTCTAGCTTATGCTGTGAAAGGCTGAATTATAGCAATCCATGGTTTTGCCAGTCAGCATGAGACTCTGCTACCAAGAGGTAAAATCAACATGTGAAAAATATTCGCTTTGCGTACCATAATCTCCTGCTATTCAAACCCAGGTGATGTGAACAAAACACCAGGCGTGGAGAAGTGTGTTCTCCTTCAGGTTTGTTGATCCTCATTTGATTCCGTATTGCTCCGTCAGTCTCCAGACTCATCGCCATATTTTATTGATGCAATGAATAAATAAGCAAATTAATAATGAAACAAAAGTATGCTTGTTTTGCTGCACCAGAGCCACTGGTCCTTGTGTGTATGCTTGCAGGGTAATGAGCTCAGGGGTATGCTGTGTGAACAAGGATAGAACAGTGACAGCATGTTGAATGGAGATGAATGTGCGCTGTGAGGATGTCTGGCAGTGCTAACAAAGGAGCAAAGCAAGACAGCCCTCTGAGCCTCTCCACCTCACAGCTCAGGAGCCGCTCAGCCACACAAATCAATGATTCACCGCAATCAGCGCTCACATATTTCATATTCTTCTTGTCTGCCTCACATTATAGATTTTGAATGCACTTAAAAAGCTGATGAATAGATTAAACAATTCCCTAATTGTGGCGGACAAATTATCCAAGAAAGCTTGTTTAGTCAAGAGCTGATTAGGTGTATTGTACTGCTTTGATATGGCCTTTTCAAGAACTCTCAAGTTCAAGTGGAACCAGAGCTCAGTCTGCTCTGATTGGTTGGACGGCCGCCTCTGTTGTGATTGGTCAACAGTTTAGGGATGTCCTGCCCCTTATAATATGTAGGAACTCTTGAGCAGCAGTGAGACTCCTGCCGTCCCTGCAATGTGTTTGTGATCTGGATCCAGATAAAGATTACAAAGTTACAAACATTTCAATGATTGTTCCACATTGGATCTCTCTGGATGCTTTCTGGTTGAGTTTTGTTTGTGTTTTGTGGTTTCTCGTGTCTCCTTCAGGATAAACTGAACTTGTGGAGAACAGGAAGTATACAAAAGAGGGAGTTTAGTACTGCTACCATGACAATCATTTGGTGCATTCTCTGTGCAGATTTCATTTCTTGCAGGGTTGCAGCCTGATTCCATATGCGATGCCGCAACAACGCCCACGTTCCCCAAGTTCCCTTTTGATATCCTTCCAGGAATTTGTTTGGTTTGCTGGAAAATAGATTTTCTCATGCAGAAGGACCGGCTCGAGCACTATGCATTTTTGTGTTGTGTTTATTTCCCTTTCATGGCACCATATAAAACGTACTTATGCAAATGGTGGAGGATTTGTACACCTGATACAACATTGTCCTTCTTCATAATATCATTAATACACCGTGAAGACTTGGCATACTCATCAAAGCAGAATCAATTCAATCAGCATTTTATCAGTAACACCAAATGCTGCTTAGGGTGTTTTCCAAGCCGGGAGGCACTGGGGCTCATGTCATGCTCGGTAAGCCTTTGCAAACAACAGACAGTATTCATGTTTGCAGTCACTTAATTGCTGCTTTTGTTGTCTGTTCACTAAAGGCAGTAAAGTGGTGAAACCTAACAGTGCAGCATGTAATCGGAGTTTAACAACACGTGGACGAATACAACAGGTCCCAGATGGCCTTTTCAATTAGGACACCAGCGAACACTCATCAGACGTCTACGTGTCAGAACACCAGTACCAATGTTGATGGCAGCTACTCTCTTTGTGCTGGAGATCGCAATGCAGGCTGGAGTCAGACTAAAAGTCCCTCTGCATAATCACAGTTGACAGTTGTGAGAGAGACATGGTAAAAGCTTTGTTTGACAATTCCAAATCGTGTTTAACCAATGGATGTTTTTGAGTTTCGGCCACCAACGACAAGCAACGACACAATTCTGATTCAGAAATTGAATACCGAATAGTCTCAAATGCTGCCAAGGCGCATGTCAACACAATACTCTCTATGAAATGACACAACAAACACACTCCACCACAGCCTAATGCGCCCAGGGTGCCATGCAGCCAAATGGTTTTGTTGCACAGTCCAAAGGGTCTACAAAGACCTCAGCCTGATTATCCTCTAGCCTTTTTAGCTACTAACTCTATTCCACTTAACAAATGAGGCACCTTGCAGCACTTTATATCAGTGTTCCCATATGATATATAACCTCATAAACAAGCAGTGATTTACTGTCGAGCCAACTTTAAACCATGCAAAGCATTCATCATCAGACTCTGCTGTGATCTCGCACACACACGGAGACTATGGTTCCTAGCAGGGCTGCTTTGAATCACACACACGGCACAGGTCATGAGTCTTCTGCCCTTTGATTTCAGTGTGTGTCCTTCTGTTCCTCATTTCATCCTACATGCCGGTCTTCATGTTATGATTGATGGGAGCTTCTTCACCACTGCTCTTGGAATGGCATGGTTTGGAAACAAGTAGCAGGGGGTCAGTTTAATGATGCTGGTGTTTGTGTGTGCATGGCTGTGTGTGTGTGTGTGTGTGTGTGTGTGTGTGTGTGTGTGTGTGTGTGTGTCAGTACTTTGCAGAAAGAAAACCCTGGGCAGAATAGTTTATCCCATCATCTTTTCACCCCTGTAATTCTCGTCTTCTTGACGGTGTCCCTGCAGAGCTTGTCTACAGGGTGGTGGGGAGGACTCTGCGCCCTGGAGTTAACCTCACGTTGTCACTAACGAGCTCACGTTACAGAACATGTGCTTGCCTTTCCAATGAGCTCAACCTATGGCCATCTTTATAATAATCTAGTGTCACGTCGAACTTCTCCGTCTTATAGTTCTTCAGTGGTTGCTCTTATCATTTGGCACCATCATTGCCAATGGTAGAAATGCCCAGTGGCGGGCCGTGCATTTCACACCTAGGCCTTCAGTGATGTCCGACACCTGAATTATTCCACCTCTTAATACCATCATTATGACGCCATGGCTCTAGAAACTATACATTTAGACAGAAACGCAGTATAACCGGGCGTTGCATCACCTTAACATAGTCAAGTACAACAGAGTTATATTAATATTTCCGAAGCATTTATAATCAATATATCCGCATTTACAATTAAGAGTGTTAAACTACCAGCTTTAAGATCGCTTGGATACTGTCAAAACTTAAAAATAAAAGGGGCTTTTAAGGCATTAGTCTACAAAGTTTTATTAAGTCCACCAAAAGTATGTGAGCTTTAACAAGTGTGTTCACTAAACAGCGCATTGTCGCACCCAAAGCAGTTTCATTTAAGAAACGTGACGATAAAGACACAAACTATTCACTGAAAATAAAAGAAAACAAACAATTAATTTGCATTTGTTCATGAGGATATATTTGCGACAGTGGTGAAAGTGTATTCCTAGCCCTGAATGTCCACTTTGATAAAGGTTAAACCAAAACAATTCAACAAGTCTCCTTGAGTACTTTTACTGCACAGCTGAGCCAGTGCGCCACACACATCTCTATATCTCTTGCAGAAGCATCACACATTTATTTTTTATATATTTGTCATTTTAATTACATATATATTAATTCGTTAATATTGATTTAATATTAACGACATAAAATGACAAAAATATATTAAAATAAAAAATAAAATGCTTTGTACTCACCAAAACAACTGATTATTTGAACACAAAATCCATCCTCCTTTCTTTCCTCAAGAAGACTTCAATGACTCTGTTGTACAGTTTATCTGTGCGTTTCAGTTCCACCAATAAGTCATTTTCTATAGACATGAAGGCTAATGATGAAAGCCGAGTCTGTCCAGTAGAATTTCTGGCATAAGTTTGAATTCGCTTTAAGGCCGAGAATGACCGCTCGACAGAAGCGGTGGACACAGGGATAGTCACTGCCACACATGCCAATGTGTAAAGCTGCCCCATGCTCTCACTCAGATTTTTCCGCTTAAGGAAATCAACGAGATCAGTGGGACTTTTCCCTTCAAAATCAGTCATGGCATACATTACAGTCAGTTCTGTTTTTAGCCGGGACAGATCGAACAGTGTTCCGTGACTCTGTGTTAATTTGGCTAAGGCTGTTTGTGGGAATTTTTTCCGGTAGGTCTGAAAGTACTGGGGGTCCAGGAGGGAGAGAAACATTAATTTTTCGTGGTCTTGAAACCTACTCCATATCTGGCAAAGAATGTTGTCCAGAAGATTGCTGTGGAGTTGTTGGTAGTATGCGCGAAGGTCTCCTTGTGCTGTACGTGGGCCTCTGCGTGCGCTCGGACCATTTGAGATGCGCGCTGTGTCCTCGTAGATCTGACGAAACTGGCACCTCTCTCGCTCAATTGTGTCACAAAACTCGTTCACCCTTGTCAGACAGAATTGTACATCCAATGTTTGTTTCTGTAGTATTCCAAAGAGCACATCTGAATGCTTAAAAATCCCATTGAATGTTTCAAGCAAAAAACAAAACTCAAAATCATCCAGACGTGCATTAAATCCATCAGCGCTAAGCATAGTATCCCCATCATACTCCTCATGATGTTCCAGTATGTGGTCAAACACCTCCTTTAGGGAAACTCTCTTCTCAAAGACTGCATTGACCAATCTCGATGTATATTGCCACCGCGTTGGTGCAACATTAGGAAGACGACGCTTGCAAATGTCATCCAGCAGTTGCGTGCGCTTAGGGGATCTGGAGAAAAATGCTGCAAGGCCATTGAGGCTGGCAAAAAAGACCTTGCATTCTTTAAGCTTTGAGGCCCCTTGAGTCAGTACTAAATGTAGTCGATGTGCATAGCAGTGAATGAATAAGGCCATAGGTGCCCTCTCCTTAACTTTAGCCTGCACCCCATTTAGTCCAGATGCCATGACCGCTGCGCCATCATAACACTGTGCCACAACTTTATCCAGACTACATTCATATTCCTCCATGAAACGGAAAATGAGAGCGGCAATGTCATCAGCTCGCTTGCCGCTTGTAACATCTTCAAATCTGACAAACCGCTCCTTGACACCTGTGTCCGTCACATAACGCAGGACAAGTGCCAGCTGTGCTACATTACCCACGTCTGTCGTCTCGTCCACCATAACAGCGACAAAGGGTGCTTTTTTAATCTCCATTTTGATCTCTTCTCCCATCACTTCAGCAATAGCATAAATCAGGTCGTTTTGTATTTTGCCTGACGTCCCAGTAAACACTTTGTTTGTGCCATTAAGGGCTTTGTAGGCGAGAAGAAGTCCCTTTTCCTAACTCTGGTTAGTACACGAGCTGCGGCGTTTTGAATCAGCTGAAGCCACTTGACTGACTTCTTGGTACTCCCTGATAATAAAGAGTTACAATAATCCAGCCTAGAAGTAACAAATGCATGGACTAGTTTCTCTGCATCGTTTTGAGGCAAGATATGCCTGATTTTTGCAATGTTACGTAGATGGAAGTAGGCGGTCCTTGAAATTGATTTTATGTGGGCGTTAAAGGATAAATCCTGATCAAATATAACACCAAGATTCCTTACAGTCTCACTGGAGGCCAAATGAATGCCATCCATAGTTAGTATATCTTTAGATAATTTGTTTCGTAGATTCTTCGGGCCAAGTACAATAACTTCAGTTTTGGTCGTGGTTAACATCAAAAAGTTTAAGGTCATCCACGTTTTTAAGTCCTTGAGGCAGTCTTGAATTTTATTTAGATGATTAATTTCATCAGGCTTGATTGATAAATATAGTTGAGTATCATCCGCATAACAATGAAAGTTTACAGAATGATTCCTTATAATATTGCCGGACAGGTGGTAATGCAAGTCTGTGTTGTTCTCAGCAAGCAAAGAAAGAAGCTCCACGTAGTTTCCTCTGTTTCTGGACTCGGCGCTTTCATCATGTCCCCTAAATGAAAGTTCCTGTTTACCCAAAAACAGGACACAATCAATCAGTCTTTTCAATATTTTCCTATTTTTGTTCACCCTTTCGTTGTGGAGCTCCGTTTCCCGGCGCACTTGTTCGTTGAGCTGTAGATCCACTCGGGTGTCCCCAAAGGTTTTCAAAAGCACCATTGCTTGTAAGTGCCCAGCCGTGCTTTGGTGTCTCGTTGCTGCCTTGGTTAGACAACTCAAGTTTGCAAATCCAGTGTGGCTCCAAACACCAAATCGATCATTTGCAAATAGCAGGCATTCCCAGCAGTACAATTTGCAGTGCCTCTCGGAGGCTGTGAGCCAGGGGTACCGCTCGTAGTTAGTCATTTGAAAGTGGCGGACAAACCCTTTCCCCGCTGTGATAGGCTAGCTAGCGTCGGGGTTGGCCGTTCTCTTCTCACAATCTCTAGCTTTTCTTGAAAAGTTCGTCTTGAAAATGGCGTTGTAATGATATCTGCGACCAAATCGATCTCTTCTCCTCCTTCAGCCATTGTGGGTTTAAAAAAAACAGCTTGTAGAAATCTACACAAATTAGCTTGGTCAAATTCACGTTCAGTTTGCTAGCTCTACATAGCTCTGCCTCTCAATAGTGCGTATCCAATCAAAAGACGTGCACGTGCTGACGTCATCGTACGCCTGCTAGCTGGCCCGTTGTCGCCAACTCAAAATCTGATTGGCTAACGCCACAGTTTTGTTTCCGTTCACTTTAAGCTACAGGCGCCCGCACTGTTGATTCTGAAGGCCTAAGGGCAGATTTCTTGGACCCTGGCAACACATTATGGCTGAAATATGATTGGATAAAAGCTCTAACATAAAGGCCAGCCCTCCAAATCTTGTTCTGAGGCTGGAAGCAGCGCAACCAAGAGGAAAGCTATGAAATGAAAAGCATAGACTATGGGGAATAATTTAATACATATTTGTGGAAAAAATATATCAAAATTAAATTTATATTCTGATGATGTTTAGGCCAGCAGAGAAGGCCTTGCTGGCCCTGACGGCCCACCACTGGAAATGCCTGAATGAATTGTGTTATTAATCAGTCTCTAGATCAATGGAAGTTAATTAGTAAGTCACTTTTGTTAAGGCTTGCAAAACAAAAACACACAACATGATGAAACATGAATCACATGACGTCTTCTTGAGGCGTTGGTATGTGTGTGGTTGCCAACATCAGAAAGAAACTCAAGGAATGTTTGAAAATGTTGTCTTGCCAGACTACTTATTTTCTGTCCATAATGCACTACTTAGACACTAGTGGGTGTTGGGTGATTACCTTGGTTACGTCTTTCCAGTTGTTAGGCTCCTGGTAAGCCTCACTAAAGCAAATGCAGTGTTTGAATAACTTGCATTGCTTTGTCAGGGCTTGGAAAACTGGTCTCATCTATTTTTATTTCTGTATATATCACTGATATATATTACTGACCTGCTTATTGTCAGGCACTGTCAATCACCTCTATGTCTTTTCCTTTAACTCGTCACCCAGGGTGGATGTCGGAGCGGTACTAGAAGCACAGCGTTAAAGAGGAGGAGAAAGTTAGCAGAGGCTAATGAGGCTTCATTAACTGAAGCTAATTGGTGCTTTAACCTCTGGCTGCGGCTGTCATGATGCTTCTCTTTGCCAGCAGGCACACTCATGGGAATCAGGGCACAGTAGACGCATTAAAAAAACGGTATATCCTCCGCCGGTTTGACAGGCGCCAGTCAAACCAAATTAATTTCACCGAGTCAATGTCATAACTCGGGGAAGGTGAGCACAGATGAGCGGGAGGAGGAAAAAGGCTGTAAGATAGAAAAATAGTGAGGTGAAAGAGGGCAGGGAGAGGGAGAAGGGGTGGAGGTGGGAGGATGCATTGGGTGAAGATGAGTGAGGTTGAGTTTGCATCATAATGACAGCAAGCCTTTTTCTCCCAGGCGAACACTTAATCAAATGCGACTGAATATCCTGGTAATTGATTTTTGGTCTCTTTTGCTGAACGGTGGGCCAATCAGCACAGCTGAATAGTTTGATAGATGGTTTAGGAGACCAATAAAAGAGCTGCCAAGGCACAGAAATATCAAGGGTGAAAGGCTTTTTTACTAAGTGCCTTTTGTTATTCCCCTCCACTCAGTGCTACCGTTAAACAAAGGATGGTATAGTCCATGCAAAACGATATACATTTACAAGTTTTGTGGATACGTTTTTGCTACAAAACAATACAGTGAATCCATGCAACATTGAATCAAGAAACAGGTCATGCATTCCTTAAAGGAATGGTATGCTCATGACACTCATTTTTAAATAATTATCATCCGATAAAACAGACCAGTCTCTGCCAGTCTCTCTTTTTTTTTTTTTAATCCGATGACATTATCAGTGATTTTAAACTGATTATATACCGAAATAACATCAACACTGTGGGCGCCGCCATTTTCCGGACATGACGTAATCCATGCGTTTGGTTTTCGAAGACACGTTGATCTCCATGTTATTTACTGTAGTTTCTCTATTCAAATATGCCTCACTGTATCGCGAAATATTGCCATAATTCGGATAGGAACAATCCACGGAATGCTCGGTTCCATCTGTTGCCAAAAGGTAAGCGTAAGAAGTACATTCGGAGGCAGTGGCTAGCGAAATGTGGCCGGCCCGAACCGAAAGATGCACAGGCTCATGTATGCAGCGAACATTTCACATTTCCGGACGACTACTCTGAGAGTATGATAAAACATAACATGGGATTTAAAGAACAACCATTACTCAATGGAGATGCAGTACCATCGGTCTTTCTGGTGTCATCACCGACCAGGACACCAGTTCGGCCAGTTGAGAAATCGCCCTCTGCAAGTGTGAAGCGACGGAGGAGCAGAAGTAGTGCTCGGAATAAGGTATGTTATAGCGCATTTCCATTGCAGCGGCTAGCCCCGTTTTAACGTCCTTCATCGTCCAGGCCAGGACAGTTTTTGGTGGCCTTTCCATATAGCGTAGGACCGGCTAGTGTGTATTTTACCCCAGTTTTTTCCGGCCCCATAAAATCGTGATTCTATGGCCAGGGACAACGAAGCTGAGTATGCTAAACTAGAGAGGGAATCGCTAGCAAGGGTGGTACTACATGCATACATATAGTATCTTATATCATCTTCCCATTATACACGCATGCATTTCCAAACATTTGGACTACCTATGTTGCAAATGTATTATCTTTTCAATTTACACACGGCATCTATTGCACGTCTGTCCGTCCTGGGAGAGGGATCCCTCCTCTGTTGCTCTCCCTGAGGTTTCTCCCATGTTCCCTTTAAACTGGGTTTTCTTCGGAAGTTTTTCCTTGTACGATGTGAGGGTCTAAGGACAGAGGGTGTCGTATTGTCATACTGATATGTATGGCTGAATTCCCCCATCCAATCTCTTCACATTGGTCAAAACTTCTTCCTCTGCTAACGAGTCCGAACTCAAATACTCCGCCATGTTTCCGTGTGTTGACAAAGTGAACGCATGGATGACGTCACGACCATCACGTGACTACTGAAAATGGCAAAAATGGCGGCGGCCAGACGGAATATACAGGTCTTGATAAAAAAGAGCTATAAAATCATTATTTACCGGGGAATATCGCTGATTTCTTCAGGGTATGGTTTAAACATAACGTTTCACTAAATACTGAAGTTTGGAATAATTATCTAATGAGTGGACCATTCCTTTAACAGTTCAATGTTTATTAATTAGCATTAAACAAGACCTTGTTTAATTTGAAACCACTTACTGCTTCTTTCATACTTGGCCGTTTAAACCTGAATATTTCTGTGTGTTTGTCACATATTATGACATTTTACTGATAGTATTAATCTTCCCTACTTTCGCTACTGTAACACTAGGTAGATTGTATTCTTCTGTTTTTGCTACTTGCAGTCGCAATAGCCATTGTTTAGAAAACAGTTAGTAGTATGGCTTTAATAACATGAAACCTGTGCATGATTGGTATCTTTAAAATAATCCAAACCTGATGGTTCGAGCTCAGTACTCCACCAACGTACATCAATATATTTCAGTTGCTCGCTCGCATTCTTTTGAACATCTATTTTGTTGAGCGCCCACATTTGCTTAATTCAATTCACAGTATTCAGACCGTAATGCTGTCTGACTCACTGCTCTCCTGTAAACATCATTTGCAAACAATGCATGATTACAAAGCATTGCTTTCCAATTATGAATATGGAAATGGTCTGAGTGTGTGTGTTTGTATAAATAAGTTTGAGTCCTAAGTGTTGGTAATGAATGTGACACGTGACACCTGGAAGACAAATGAGAGCTAGACTAGTTACATTTTAATGGTGAAGAATATATAAAGTGCATCATTTAAATGTCAGGCAAATAAGGCAACTGCACATTCTTCCTATAAACACATTTGTTTAGGTCTTCCCTGCATGGGGAAATAAAACCTTTTAAAATATCTGTTTATTTTAGATTTCCCTGTGCATTGGAGATGGGGCTTTGAAAGCCTGACCTACTGTATACATTCCCTTCTGTCCCTTATACAGGGTGTGTCTCTGCACTTGTGCATTACGACTGCTGCATTTTAGAAGTAATTGACTACTCCTCCAAAGTAGTCTATAATAGCGGGAGCGTTACAGTTGGGCTATATGTAAACATTGTGTTTGTATCAGTGTGTGATGCTGTAGGGGGGCATAACTGGTGCCAAAGACAGCTAGCGGACCGTAAGGACATCTTCACTTAATTTAACAATTGTGTATTTGATTAGAACACAGGTTTTCAACTTAACGTATCCATATTAGATGTGTGAAAAAGCTGTAATGTATGTGTCCCCTGCTGTAATTTGTCACTGTCAATAATCACCAACATTTTAAAATTGTGCAAGCTCTACATGCTGGTTTTCAATGCTGTCTTTCTCTCTGCCATATCTATATACATGTAATATAACCAGGCTGTTTAACAAATGGGCCGAAATCTGATTGGACTAAAGGTGTAGAAATGTGACTCCTTTCTTGCAGAGATGCCACTTTTATATTAGTGCACCGTACAGATTAAGTCTTCAACAATGTACAGTGTAAGCTTTTAGATGACTAGTTTGCTACTCAACTATTTGGTGGAACCCCTGGTTTGCACGATGGTATAGTCCTTGATTCATAATGCAAACTGACGCATAGAGAAAGTGGGGCTTAATGATATGAAGTCATAAAAGAATGCTGCAGTAAAAATAAGATATAGGAGGGATTTGCCCTTTGTGTGTATTAACATGAGACATAAATTATTCACACAGCAGTATCTGTCTTCTTAATGAATTTCTCTTTTGAATCACAACACTGAGTCAGTTACTGTGTCGCCTTGATAGAACCCCACTCTGACTCTTAATGTGCGTTTTACAGCTTGTGTGTGTTTTCTCTGGTGGAAAAGGTCACCACTTCCCAATTAAACCCAATCTCCAGGCACACAGCCGCCGCCTCAAGGCTTGAAGCAACATCCGAACCAAAATATAAAACCTCCCCCTTTTGAGCAGTGGGAAACTGTGTCAATGTGATATTTCTCTTTGTTCTAAGAATGCATGTCACTTCTTAATAATCTTAACATTAATTGTGCTAACAAAAAGCAATGAGAAGAGAATGTCAGCACTGTGATTTAGAATAAGGGTATACCGACAGTCAAGATTTGTTCACATCTTTTTATTAAATTAAAAAGTATTGGTACAACAATTATTATAACATTCATAATGCCTATACAATTGCAGATAAAAACAAATACATGTCAAACTTCTACAACTCAAATATAAAAATATAAACATAGGATACCATTTCATAGTATGCTTTTTAGATAACTGATTCATGTAAATTAAGAATATATGGAAGTGTTATATGGAAGTGAACCCTAACCCTAAGGGTAACCCTATCTTTTATTATTAACCAAACTAGACGGTTCCTTGTACAACTCTACAACGTTTGGGGGAATAACTTCAATATCCAGGCAATTTGGATTTTAATTTAACAAATATATAATCAGATGAAATAGTGTTGTCACGATACCAATATTTTGGTTTCGATACCAAGTCAAGAATTGCGATTCCGATTCTTTTTCGATACTTTTCTTTAAAAAAGGGATGTATAAATATTCATAAATGTAATTATTGTGCTTTATTTCACACCAGAACCATAACACAAACTTTTAAATAATGAGAACAATAAATAAAATAAATGACAAGAATTCGTATTAAATACAAATAAGCATCATCTCAAACTACTTTTTTGTCAAAAATAGATTTGTATATTAAACAACAGAAATGACATTCAACACAATGAGGTCTCCGACAAAAAATAGAACATAACCTCACTGTCAGAGATATAGCTAAAATGCTTCCAAATTTCGCTTCTGGCGTCTTTTTTGTCAACAAGCCGAGGCGCAGCGGCAGTTGCACTCCCACTTGCAGCCATGCTTCTCGTTTCCTCACATGCTCTGGCAGCTAGCGCGTGCATGAGAGAGGGGGGGGACTTAGAGCGTGCTTGAGAGGGGCGGGACTGCAGGCTGCAGTGCAGGGAGTGGAAGCAGAGCGCTGAACACTAGGGATGTGCATCTCCATCACTGAGGCCGATGCGATGCGCATCTCGATACGTTGCCACGATACGATACATTAACGATACATTTGAAACACCAGGCGATGCGATACGATACGATACACCCCTGTTGCGAGACAGTTCGATTCAACATTATGCGATACGATGCGATTCAACACTATGCAAACATAATGATACTTCAATTTGGTACGACAGAGGATTTTTGTTTTATTCCTTATATGCAGCAAATCATACATTAACAAAAAAGTGCTTTACATATTTGGTACTGCACATCCCATCATGCCGTTTATTTTTTCCCTTTAAAAGCTCTCCAGAGTACCATGTGATAACACCTCACAGTTAAACAATGTACGGATGCATTGCTCATGATTAACAATGTGCAAATAACAGCTACCATAGTGCAATGCCATACAGCTGCCAGCCTGATGTGCTTAACACTCATCCAGAGGCTAACTCACCAGTGAGCAGAAAGCAGTGGGTTCTATAACAATAAAGAATACAAATAACCTCTTTCACAAACAGGTATTTCATAACTGCTTACAGTAAGGAAGACATTTAAATTATTATTGGCCGTCACAGGCTGCTGTAAACTAAACACCACTCTCTGACAGAACACCTCACTGAGTGATTTAACTCAGTCTAACTTTCAGGTTTCTCTTTTCAGCCGCAGACCCCATGTCGCCTCTTTATGTGCGTCGCTAAGTTCCTCGTACTACGTGTGTACTTTAAAGCGGCTCGGCATCGTTAACAATTTGCGAGCGATTTTTCAAGTTGACCGTCTGTAGTATATAGTGCCGCGCACATATACCATCAGGACGTTACTGATGGCGTGCGGCTGCGGAGTGATACTGTGTGTATGCGAGCCCACATCTAGGACGGATCTATGCATCATGGCTGTGGACCTGTTGAGTGATAAAGATACCTCATACAAAGGTCTACGGATACCTTATTACTCTCCATGACCTGCGGTCAGCTATATAGCATAAAGGACATTACACCGTCTTTCTTGAACAATCCGAAGTGTTGCCAAACGTTTGATTTGTAGGTATTTTTCGGTGCGCTGTGTTTCTCTTTCTCCTCAACTTCCGTGTGTGTTGATAACTGAGACTCTCGGCCTCGGGCGAAGCAAATATCAAAGATCGTCTCTGCTGAGCGTTGACAAGATGAGGGGATTTTATATGAATGAATCGGTTTTTTACCGATGCAAAGACGCTACGCAATCGATGCATCGCGGGTTCAACCAGGTTCAATCCAAACTGTAGCCGATGTGCACTCTTTTAACCGTTGCACTCGCATCGTGAACGTTTATGCCGGTGCACCGATGCGAATCGGTGAATCTTAACATCTCTACTGAACACACACGTAGCGGCACTTTCTCACAGGAGTACTTTTCCCCATCATTCTTAAAGTACCGATACTAATGAAACGGAGGATTCGTAACGTTTTTAACGGCACGGTATCGCGGTACCTTTCAAATATCGGTACACCGTGGTCCGTGCAAAACTAAGATGAATATTGATAATTGATCATCTTTAGAAACATTCACTCTGGGAATCAAGATGCAGTTGAATATAGTCCCCCCTCTGATGGAGCGATCACCAAATGATATCCTTTTCTTATATACAACAATATTTTTTTGCATTTAATTTGAGTCTCTTTTTCCATCCATCCATCCATCCATCTTCTCCCGCTTATCCGTGGTCGGGTCGCGGGGGTAGCAGTTCCAGCAGAGAGCCCCAAACTTTCTTTTCCCTGGCCACATCAACCAGCTCTGACTGGGGGATCCCAAGGCGCTCCCAGGCCAGCGAAGAGATATAATCCCTCCACCTGGTCCTAGGTCTACCCCTTGGTCTCTTCCCAGCTGGACGTGCCTGGAACACCTCCCTAGGGAGGCGCCCAGGTGGCATCCTAACTAGGTGCCCGAACCACCTCAACTGGCTCCTTTCGACGCGAAGGAGGAGCGGCTCAACTCCGAGTCCCTCCCTGATGACCGAACTTCTCACCTTATCCCTAAGGGAGACACCAGCCACCCTGCGGAGAAAACCCATCTCGGCCGCTTGTATCCGCGATCTCGTTCTTTCGGTCATTGGCCATCCTTCATGACCATAGGTGAGGTCTCTTTTTCCCTCAATTATATTTTGAGGGGGAATAAAGGTTTAGTCTAGTAAAGTATTAGTTATCTAAAACTATGGGATTAGTTTTGTATCATAAAGATAAAGCAACACTTTCTCAGAATAAAGCAAAACTATGAGTTTAAAAGAAGAACAAAACTGAGTCAAGCAAAATAAAATACATTTCAAAAATAAAACCTAGTTGCAAGCAAATCATTTGTGTAATCATGTAAACTATACGTTTTTTTTCTTTGTTTTAACATAGGTTTTTGTTTGCAGTTCTTGTTTCTTCTTTCTCAATGATCAGACTTATGCTCTCGCTGCAGCTCTTCTCGTTTGTGCTCCCTCATTTTTTGTTTTCTATTTTGACACAAACATCCCAGGTGGGCGGGACTTTCAGGAGTGTGTCCCCATTAGGCGCGTTCACACCGCAGTACTTTTCCCACAAAGGTTCATGAGAACTTAGTTCATGAGAACTATTTAGTTCTCATGAACTAAGTACAGATCGCGTTCACACCGGAATAAGTCCCTGGGGGTGGATTAGGCAAATTAATTCGCTGACGTCACTTCTTCTTCTGCTTTGGGTTTACTGGCAGGCCGCAAACCACTTCACGGCGTATACTGCCGCCCAAAGTCCCCCGGAGTTGGGGACTAGCCTTCCGAGTAAATCGCCAGAACGCCAACACCTCCTCATCTCCACCGCTCCCATGTTTTCTTTTGTGTTGCCATAAGTTAGTCTCTCTGCGTTTCTGCACTGGGCTAATGCTAATGCTAATAATGCTAATGCGAGGATAATAAAATGGCGGCTTCACAAAACTTTTTGGGAGTATTACGGGGCGTGGTTTGCAATCCGCCCAGCCAATCAGACATAGGAACCTTTTTCTCCCACGAAAGTCCCTGCTCTCTAGCAGGGACGGAAAAGGGGGTGAAAAGGTTCTCATGAACTAATTTTAGTACCGGCTCTTTTTGGTGTGAACGCGACATTTCGGAGCTATATCGGAACTAAAGTGGGAAAAGTACTGCGGTGTGAACGCGCCTATTGGCTACTCAGTGCCAAGTCCAGTGCCCAGTTGGTGAATGCATCCCTAAGTGACTGACTGATTGATTGCTTGATTGATTAGTTGCTTGTGTAAATTGATGGGCAGATGCTCCCCAGTTAGCCTTCACTGCTGGGACTGATTGACTGGTGGACACCCTTTGGACAAGCTAATTTGCTAAATGCTATAAAGTGATTGGCAGAGGTGTTGCTACTGGTGACATGCTCTTATCAAATTGCACCAGCTCACAGGGAATCAAATGGTTTAACATGCTACTCACAGCAATTTGACTTCCCACTGAGTCCAGAACACAGTTTGAGCCACGGCATTGGATTTAAACACAAAGTAATCAAATGAGGGGATGAGGTGTTATGGGCAAACAATGTGTTATTTACATGGCCATTTACTGATCAAATAAAAAGTATATCCTGAACAGAATTTACGATTAGTGGTTTGGCGTTTGAAATGATGTTAGAATAAAATCCTTAGGTTGTTTCACACCAGGGTTTGATTGACAGCTACCTTTAACCGTACAACCTGCAAAATGGATCCCAACCAAACGAGGTTAAGGCAAAAACATCTGCTGTGACATCTACCAGTGGATTGGGGCCAAATGGGCAAAATGTTTGAAATATGCTTACCCAGTATGTTATTTCTGCCATTCAAGTCGTCAGTATCTCTGGGATGTTTAGTTTTTAGATATTTGGCCTGAGCTTACAAACAAAGCAACCTCTATTTGTATCATTGTGAGTACAAATCTTTTCATGTATAGCTACCTTGTGTTAAAAAGATATGAAGACATAAAATTCACACATGAAGTAAAGGTTCATGTCACATAAATGTCACTTGCATTTGAGGTTTACTGACTGCCACACTCCTCTTGTAATGCTCTCATGAGATCTTTTGACATAGCTGAATAACTGCTAATAAAGTGCTTTCCAATTCAGCATCATTGTCTCTGTGAACATTCACTTCATAGAAAAGCCTTGATGCCTTTTCAAGTGAAACATGGTTGAAGTTATCTATAAATTGAGTCATAAACAAGCAGCACAAACAGATTCTCCTTTATCCTTGGTTGAGACCACATTTGGAGAATGTACATGAAAGTCATTCATCTCATCCAGCATCAGTCTTTATTGCTGTGTAATGCTGATTACAGTCATCATAACACCCTCTGCCTCATTTGCACATTCTGACGCATGCAATAAAACACTATTTTCAATGTGTTTCATTACCGCCCAAGAAAATATGATCTCATCAACTGCTTCAGTGTTCATGTTTCCCCGTCTCATTTATTCTCTACCTTTCTCCTCATATATAAACCTGTGAAGCCTTTTATGCAAGTTGTTTGAAACCAACCAGGACTTAATAAGCAGACTCAAAGAGTTGTGAAGGGACATGACTTTTTCATTTCTAATTTGTTAATAACATAGGACTACTTTGAAAGGCTAGGTCAGGGGTCAGCAACAGGCGGACCGCGACCCGGACCCAGACGCCGACGGCGACCTATACGGACCCAGACCTATAATCAATACATTAACATTTCAATTTTGACGGGGCGATTCTATTTTAACCGCCGCCGACAGGGAGCGAAAGAGACGAGTGAGTGATACAGGGAGAGAAACACAGAAGAAGAGACGAGATAGTGATACAGGGAGAGAAACACAGAAGAAGAGACGAGTGAGCGATACAGGGAGAGAAACACAGAAGAAGAGACGAGAGAGCGATACAGGGAGAGAAACACAGAAGAAGAGACGAGAGCGCAGAGAGAAGCGGAGAGGAAGTGAAGAGAATAATTAGTGATACAGGGAGAGAAGCGGAGAGGAGAGTGAACAGGTGTGTTAGTGGCAGACAGGGAGGGACAAATAATTACACATGGTGCTCTCCAAGAAGAGGAAAGTGGACAGTGAGAACAGAGCTTTTAACCTCTTAAGCCAGAGGGTCCCCCCAGTGGACCCCTCCCACCGTTTTTTTACGAGACTATGTCTCAGGGCTTCTTAACATTTATGAAACTATTAATGTTCCATACCCTTTTAACGGTAAGAAACTCAGCTAACTGAAAATGTGAACCATTTGTAGCTAAACGAAACACAAGAGTAATACCAAGCCTTTGAATTAGCATGGAGCGAAAAAATGCTAACTAATGCTAACAGACTTTTGCACAGCACTCACGGTAGAAATGCCCTTATTACTTATCGTAACTGCACAAACAAGATATCCGATTAAAGCTGAGACTCCACAGATTCCACACATTTAATATTATCACTGTAGGACCCCAAATTCCTGGAGCTATCAGCCAGCAAAGAGAAAGTAAACAACATCCGGTTTCAAAAATATTACAATAATTACGTCTTACCTTTTTTGATTTGTGATCAAAAGTTGTGTTCAATGGAATAAAAACGCCGCTCAAGGTTAATCCAATGTCTTTGTGTCACGTAGACATTTTTACTGATAATCTATCATCATATTTATGGCAATATAGTGGGTATAAAGTTTTGCCATCCAGGCTTGTACTTTCAGATATGTTTAGTTTGCTTCTCTATTACGTCCGCAATGGTAATGTGTACGTGGATTTGGGAACTTCCCATCGATTCTATTGGATGTAATGGTTAAGAAAAAGGTGTAAATCACCCAAATTGACCAATGGGTTCCAGAGATATGGTCCTGCGTAAAGTATAAAGAATGCCAGCCAGCTTAAGTACATTACGCAGCAGACCTTACTTATTGTTTACTACGTAAGGAAGCAGGACCCAGAGCGCACGGAGCACAGAGCGGACAGCAGATAACGGAATTGCAGTTTTATTGCTTATAGATTATCAGAACATTTCAAAGGGGACACAGCCACATTGGATAGTAACCTATGGATTAACTACATCATCGTTTTTATCGTTTTAATGCCATTGAAGACCAGTTTAGATCAGACAAAGAGGAAGGTGAGCCATGTTAGCCTAGCGCGCTAGCGCCACTTGTTTTGATGTACGTTTTTGTTGATAACGTCGCAAGTTTGTATCTTTCAGTGTTGAGGTGGGCACCGTTAGATTCTGTGTCTTTACGATCATAAACAATGTGTTGGATGTGCAGCTAGGATAAGTAATAA